>NW_027185307.1:130000-242500 GCF_022577435.1 Embiotoca jacksoni | reverse complement strand
CAGACAGACAGACAGACAGATACAGGACAGACAGACAGACAGATACAGGACAGACAGACAGACAGACAGACAGACAGATACAGGACAGACAGACAGACAGATACAGGACAGACAGACAGACAGATACAGGACAGACAGACAGATACAGGACAGACAGACAGACAGATACAGGACAGACAGACAGACAGACAGACAGATACAGGACAGACAGACAGACAGATACAGGACAGACAGATACAGGACAGACAGACAGACAGACAGACAGATACAGGACAGACAGACAGACAGATACAGGACAGACAGACACAGGACAGACAGACAGACAGACAGACACAGGACAGACAGACAGACAGACAGACAGATACAGGACAGACAGACAGACAGACAGATACAGGACAGACAGACAGGACTGTGACAGCCTCCTCCAACATTCTCACATCTCAGCTACTGAAAGTTCAGATGAGTCACTTCCTGTTCACAGAATATTTTCCACAGTGACCTCTGAACCCTGACCTTTAACCTCTAACAATCCTCCACTGGAGGACCAGGAACCCACTGAGGAGCTCGGTTCTTCTACAACACATGATGAAGCCAGAGTCTACAGGGTGGAGCAACTGCAGGTTTGATGACTGACGGAGGAGATAGAGTCTTCATCACTGAGGAAGGTTCACATCCACACACCTGACAAACACCTGCGTTAGCATGTTGAGCTAACAAGAAGATAGAAGTACTACCACAGAACAGCAGGTTCTACCACAGAGAAACACAGGTTCTACCACAGAACAGCAGGTTCTACCACAGAGAAACACAGGTTCTACCACAGAACAGCAGGTTCTACCACAGAGAAACACAGGTTCTACCACAGAACAGCAGGTTCTACCACAGAGAACAACAGGTTCTACCAGAGAACAACAGGTTCTACCACAGAGAACAACAGGTTCTACCACAGAACAGCAGGTTCTACCACAGAGAACAACAGGTTCTACCAGAGAACAACAGGTTCTACCACAGAGAACAACAGGTTCTACCACAGAACAGCAGGTTATACCACAGAGAACAACAGGTTCTACCAGAGAACAACAGGTTCTACCACAGAGAACAACAGGTTCTACCACAGAACAGCAGGTTATACCACAGAGAACAACAGGTTCTACCACAGAGAACAACAGGTTCTACCACAGAACAGCAGGTTATACCACAGAACAGCAGGTTCTACCACAGAGAAACACAGGTTCTACCACAGAACAGCAGGTTCTACCACAGAGAACAACAGGTTCTACCAGAGAACAACAGGTTCTACCACAGAGAACAACAGGTTCTACCACAGAACAGCAGGTTATACCACAGAGAACAACAGGTTCTACCACAGAGAACAACAGGTTCTACCACAGAACAGCAGGTTATACCACAGAGAACAACAGGTTCTACCAGAGAACAACAGGTTCTACCACAGAGAACAACAGGTTCTACCACAGAACAGCAGGTTATACCACAGAGAACAACAGGTTCTACCAGAGAACAACAGGTTCTACCACAGAGAACAACAGGTTCTACCACAGAACAGCAGGTTATACCACAGAGAACAACAGGTTCTACCACAGAGAACAACAGGTTCTACCACAGAACAGCAGGTTATACCACAGAACAGCAGGTTCTACCACAGAGAAACACAGGTTCTACCACAGAACAGCAGGTTCTACCACAGAGAACAACAGGTTCTACCAGAGAACAACAGGTTCTACCACAGAGAACAACAGGTTCTACCACAGAACAGCAGGTTATACCACAGAGAACAACAGGTTCTACCACAGAGAACAACAGGTTCTACCACAGAACAGCAGGTTATACCACAGAGAACAACAGGTTCTACCACAGAGAACAACAGGTTCTACCACAGAACAGCAGGTTATACCACAGAGAACAACAGGTTCTACCACAGACAGACTACAGAGAGGATCGGTGCTCCTCCTGCACACAAAGCTCCACCCATCTGAATTTTTACCTTCAGCATTCCTGAGGAGACAGACTTCACACAGACACTGAGACATGATGGAGACACCACAGAGACATGATGGAGAAACCACAGAGACATGATGGAGACACCACCGAGACATGATGGAGAAACCACAGTGACACCACTGAGACATCATAGAGATATGATGGAGACACCACAGAGACATGATGGAGACACCACAGAGACATGATGAAGACATCACATAGACATCACAGATACATGATGGAGACACCACAGAGACATGATGGAGACACCACGGTGACACCACTGAGACATCACAGAGATATGATGTAGACATCACATAGACACCACAGAGACATGATGGAGACACCACAGAGACATGATGGAGACACAACAGAGACATCAGAAACATGATGGAGACACCACAGAGACATGATGGAGACACCACAGTGACACCACAGAGACATCATATCACTGAGATATGATGGAGACACCAAGGAGACATCAGAGACATGATGGAGACATCACGGAGACATGATGGAAACACCAGTGAGAGCTCTTCCCAACAGAAGAAGTCCACCTCTGTGTATCTGCTGCCACTGAGAAGACAGAGGGACAGCGGGACAAAGGGACTCTTCACTGCAGCAGGATGTCTCCAACAAGGAGTTTCATATCAGCTCCTAAACACGCTCTCCGTCTGTCTGTGTCTCTCTGTCTGTCTGTCTGTCTGTCTGTCGCTCTCTCTCTATCTGTCTGTCTCTCTCTCTATCTGTCTGTCTCTCTCTCTATCTGTCTGTCTCTCTTTGGATGGAAAATTTCGGGAAACTTCGGAAAGTTCGAGTTCTCGGAAGAACAAAGACCAGAGGATGACCCGGTCCCGGTCCCGGAGACCCGGTCCCAGAGACCCTCAGCACCGACAGAACTCAGCAAGCTGAGTCCGTGAAACTTTTTGAAGAAGTTAGTTCCCGGAGAGACACAAAGGACGCGGAGGGACCGCAGCACTTACTTTGCTCCGGACTTCAGCGGACAGTCCGTAGGCGGGCCCCTTGTTAAAGTGGGTCATGGTGTCAGTTCCGTGAAGATCCTGAGCGCCAAGGTAGCAGAGCTCGCTGTGGAGAACACCGAGACCGGAGGGAAGAGAACCAGCAAGGCTTTACAACGAAGAGGACCGGAGCTCTCACGGTCTGCACCACAGCTCCGTCTGCAAAAATGTCCAATGATTGACGGACACAGCGGCCAATCGGAGCAGAGGGTGTTGGAGCCCCTCCCTCCCCTTCAGGATGGAACTCAGAGGTTCTGCTGCAGAGCTCATGGAGACCTGAACTCTACAGCTGCAGGTCCGACTGGTTCCGATGATCTGGATCTGAGGATGGATTCTGTCTCTGGATGCCCTCAGACACATTCAGGTTCTACATGAATACCTCTGATTGAGGTGCATGGTTCTGAGAGGAGGTTCTGATTGAGGTGCATGGTTCTGAGAGGAGGTTCTGATTGAGGTGCATGGTTCTGAGAGGAGGTTCTGATTGAGGTGCAGACTGATCAGTTTAACTTTCTAATGTTCTGAACTTATTGATTTTTGTATTGATGAAGTGCCTCCATCAGACAGCTGATGAGTGACATGTGTCCAACATGAGATCAGCTGACTGTGTTTACAGTCAGAGGTTCTGATCGACTGTTTCAGGTCCTGAATGTAGTGAATCCTCCAGAGGGTTGACCCGGATTCAGAACCAGCTCACAGTCAGAACTTCAGGTCCAAACGGTCTCCTGGTTCTTCTCCTCAGAGTTCAGATCACATGCTTCAACTTCCTGTATCCATTTCAAAATAAAAGCCCTTTAGTGCTTCATTCAAACTGAGGTTTGAACCAGCGACTAACAGGTGAAATATATTCATTCACATCATGCTATGTTCTGTCAGTAACTGCAGACCCTCAGAGAGGTGGACAGTAAACATGGACCGGGGTCAGAGGTCAGAGGTCAGAAGTCACTCTGAAGACCGTTTATTTAGTAAAGAGCTTCACTTCACCTCCAGATGAACGACATGATTTTACTGTTGGTTTCATGTCATCAACTAACGACTGTCACACTTCATTATTACTTCTATCAGTGTCAGAAGAACCACGAGGAGGAGGAGGAGGAGGAGGAGGGGGGAGTTGCACCTTCATCATGTCACACAGCAGCAGCTCAGTTTCTGCTCCTCATCCTCACAGATCCACTGGAGATAAGATGTCAGGATGAACACAAACTGTAGCTCCTCTTCCTCCCCTCCTCTTCCTCATTCTCCCCTTCTTCTTCTCCTCCTCCTCTCCTCCCCCCTCCTCTTCCTCCTCCCCTCTTCCTCATTCTCCTTCTTCTCCTCCTATCCCCCTCCTCTTCCTCCTCCCCTTCTTCTCCCCCTCCTCCATTCTCCCCTTCTTCTCCTCCTCTCCTCTCCTCTCCTCTCCTCTCCTCTCCTCTCCTCTCCTCTCCCCCTCTCCTCCTCCCCTCCTTCTTCTTCTCCTCCTCTCCTCTCCTCTCCTCTCCTCTCCCCTCCTCACACTTCTGGAGATAGTTGTTCTTGTGTTGAAACAAACTGCTTGATGACGGTAAAAAGGTACAAATAGTTTTATTCATGAGCACACGTGAACATGTGATCATGTAAACACATGAACATGTGATCATGTGAACATGTGATCATATGAACATGTGATCATGTAAACACATGAACATGTGATCATATGAACATGTGATCATGTAAACACATGAACATGTGATCATGTGAACATGTGATCATGTAAACACATGAACATGTGTGCCCACATTCCACAGATGCGGTCACACGATGCGTCCCAGGAAGATGGACTGAGGGTATCTGTCCCTCAGAGAGGACCACTGGACGAAGAAGAGGTCTGCCAGCGGGTAGAGGATCGTCCCACTCAGAGACAGCGTCTTCACCCTGCAGAGACTCTCCACGTACACCAGCAGGACCTTCTTTATTCCCACAATTCCAAGCAGGAGTCCCGCCGCACACAGAGGGACACACGTCCCTGGGCCGTTACACAGAACCTGCAACACGGAGGACAGTTACACAGGGGACACATCCACGGAGACATGTGGAGGAACACGGCTGATCCATGTATGTCCTCAGACAGAGACAGACAGACAGACAGAGAAAGACAGAGAGACAAAGAAAGACAGACAGAGACAGACAGAGGGAGACAGACAAAGAAAGAGAGACAGACAGAAAGAGACCGAAAGAGACAGAGAGACAGAGACAGGTCTGGTTTCCATAGGAACATGTCGTTTCTTGGTATCTGTCTCCACAGAGCAGCAGATGTCATGTTTGACTGACTTTAATATGTTTCTGTATTTGAAGACACCAACAAACCTACGTTCTCTTTTCTTCTGTTCTGAAATCATCACTCCTGAAGACCAGAACATGTTCACAGTCTGAGGAACAGCAATAGTTCTATCTTCAGGGTTCTACCTCTGGAGAACATGGCAGCTGTTGGTGTTCTATCTACCGCCTCCTACTGGACAAGATGGAATCAATTCTTATTACTTACACCTTTACGTCTCAGTCCACCTAAAGTAACTCAGGTGAGTGTAACGTAGTGTTGCTAACGTCAGCGCTAAACTCCTCCGGTAAATCAGAGGCCTCAGGACTGGGGGGGGGGGGGGGGGGGGGGGGGGGGGTGATCAGAGGCCTCCGGGGGAGTTTAGGTGGACAGGAAACCAGACTGAGCTGCAGTTAAGTCTGGAGAAGTCATCATCTGCAGACACACACACACACACACACGCACAAGGACAGACACACACACACACACACACACGTACACGCACAAGGACAGACACACACACACACACACACACACACACGCACACGCACAAGGACAGACACACACACACACACACACGCACACGCACAAGGACAGACACACACACACACACACACACACACACGCACACACACAAGGACAGACACACACACACACACACACACACACGCACACGCACAAGGACAGACACACACACACACACACACACACACAGAAAGAGAGAAGCTTCGCGTAGCAGATGGAAGCGCTCAGACATCAAAACCTTACATTGTTCACTGGTGAAATGAGCAGCTCACTAAATATGAAATACACCTAAATACACTTCAATACACTTCAATACACCTAAATACACTTCAATACACCTAAATACACCTAAATACACTTCAATACACCTAAATACACTTCAATACACTTCAATACACCTAAATACACTTCAATACACCTAAATACGCTTTAATACACTTTAATACACCTAAATACACTTCAATACACCTAAATACGCTTTAATACACTTTAATACACCTAAATACACTTCAATACACCTAAATACGCTTTAATACACTTTAATACACCGAAATACACTTCAATACACCTAAATACACTTAAATACACCGAAATACACTTCAATACACCTAAATACACTTAAATACACTTCAATACACCTAAATACACTTAAATACACCGAAATACACTTCAATACACCTAAATACACTTAAATACACCGAAATACACTTCAATACACCTAAATACACTTAAATACACTTCAATACACCTAAATACGCTTTAATACACTTCAATACACCTAAATACACTTAAATACACCGAAATACACTTCAATACACCTAAATACACTTAAATACACCGAAATACACTTCAATACACCTAAATACACTTAAATACACTTCAATACACCTAAATACGCTTTAATACACTTCAATACACCTAAATACACTTAAATATACCTAAATATAACCAAATACACCTAAATACACTTCAATACACCTCAGCAGAGGACAGTGGGGCTTCTTTACCCTGCTCACAGACCTGCAGGCTCAGAGGTCTCAGACGTACCGTCAGCGTCATTAGGAGAAACTGAAGAGTTATAACGTGTCTTTCCTGCTGAGGACAGACATACGTGTCCCTGAGATACAACATCTCACATATCTGCCTCCTAAGATTCAAACTTTGTAAGTGTTAGTCTCTCCTGTCGCATTATGCACCTGTCCCGGCTGTTTGGTGTCAGGTCACGGGGGTCAGGGGACAAAAGGCGGGGCCTGTCCTGCTTTTGGGGGACACATCCCTGACATCAGAGTCCAAGCAGGACGACAAACTGATCTACTGCTGACAAGACTGACCAATCAGTGAAGAGCAGGAGAGAGTGACATCATGACAAAACTCAGAGACTGTGTGTGTGTGTGTGTGTGTGTGTGTGTGTGTGTGTGTGTGTGTGTGTGTGTGTGTGTTGACCCACTCACCATGTCAGGTCTCAGAGTGAACACCAGAGGCAGGGAGAACCTCAGAGCCCTCAGGGTGCTCAGAACAGAAGAACACCAGGACTGATGGACCTCTCGGCTTCGAGGGATCCGACAGATGGAGAACTGAGGAACAGATATCAAACAGAACACGTCTGACAGAGAACCGAGAACACGTCTGACAGAGAACCGAGAACACGTCTGTCTGACGGGGAACAGAGAATACGTCTGACAGAGAACCGAGAACACGTCTGATGGGGAACAGAGAATACGTCTGACAGAGAACCGAGAACACGTCTGTCTGACGGGGAACAGAGAACATGTCTGACGGGGAACCGAGAACACGTCTGTCTGACGGGGAACAAAGAACACGTCTGACGGGGAACAGAGAACACGTCTGACAGAGAACCAAGAACACGTCTGACAGAGAACCGAGAACACGTCTGTCTGACGGTGAACAGAGAACACGTCTGACGGGGAACCGAGAACACGTCTGACGGGGGAACCGAGAACACATCTGACGGGGAACAGAGAACACGTCTGACGGGGAACCGAGAACACATCTGACGGGGAACAGAGAACACGTCTGACGGGGAACCGAGAACACGTCTGTCTGACGGGGAACAGAGAACACGTCTGACGGGGAACAGAGAACACGTCTGACGGGGAACCGAGAACACGTTTGACGGGGAACAGAGAACACGTCTGACGGGGAACCGAGAACACGTCTGACGGGGAACCGAGAACACGTCTGTCTGACGGGGAACAGAGAACACGTCTGACGGGGAACAGAGAACACGTCTGACGGGAACCGAGAACACATCTGACGGGAACCGAGAACACATCTGACGGGGAACAGAGAACACGTCTGACGGGGAACAGAGAACACATCTGACGGGGAACAGAGAACACGTCTGACGGGGAACAGAGGTCTGTAAACGTCTCCATGTAAACATGTCTGATCTCCACTCAGGTCTGATCACAGCAGTCATCCATCTTAACTCTCACTAACATGTTGTCTACAGAGAAGTGCACTCCTGCCACCTGCTGGTGAACACTGGTACTGATCAGAACTTTTTCCTCCCTGTCCCACTCCATCCTAACCTGGTGGACAGGTGTCCCGGTGGACAGGTGTGTACCTGAGACTCAGAGCCTGACTGCTTCCTGGACTTTTCAAAGCTGCAGATCTTGTCCTCGCTCATCCTGTCGGTGTCGGCGACCACGTAGTGCCGAGGGCTGTAGGCCGCAGACAGACTCCCCATCAGCCGCAGGATCTCGGTGGTGTGACCACCTGCAACACACACGGCACAGTCACACCTGCACCGCCCCCTGCTGGACGGAAGATTACAGCACGCTGAACCCTTCTTCCTCCAGTAACTCTGAATAAATATGAAACACTTCACGACTGTATAATGTTGCTGCTGCAGCTCAGTCCTGTTCAGACACGCAGCAGCATGAAGACATGAGGTCACAGGATGACACACACCATGGTCATTACTGTCAATCAATCAGCTGACAGACCTGTCCCTCCTATTAACACCCCACTGGGATATGTGTAGTTTATGTGCAGTCATCTGGAAGTATTCAGCCTCTGACAAAGTAAAGAGTCTATAAAACTGGCATTTATTTGTTCTTCAAATTTATTTATTCTCAGTTAAAATGATTCTACTTACACATTTTTATTTTCTACTTTAATAAACAGACTCAAAATTAATTTTAAACTGTCCACGAAGTCCAAAACGAACAACCCTATAACTAGTAATGGTCTTTCCCAGCAGAAGTCTACCCCCCGGACACGTTGGTACAGTCCGGTGACGTACACTTAGATGCTACGGAAGTTAGCTGCTGGCAAAACTTGACGAGATGTAATTTTGCATCGCTGCTGAACGTGTCTTCAACTTCAGTCTGATGATGTTATATACGGTCCGCGTGTCCGAACGGGTCCATAGTTTGACGTCATAAAAGCACCGTGAAGCTCCGTGACGGTATAAAACACCACACCGGAAGTACGTTAATATAACTTCTTCTCGTTAACGGTACCTGATCCTGCAACGACGAGGACAGAGACTGGACCTGCAGAACCAGGCTGCTGCTGCGGGCCCGACTTCACTACAGAATACAACCGGAAAACAAACAGCAAACACATGAGACCGGCAGCCAGCGCAGCTCCCGCCAGCAGCGCCATGACGCCTGTCAGGATGGAGCCCTGAGTTCAGACTGTCAGGTTGGAGCCCTGAGTTCAGACTGTCAGGGAGTTCAGACTGTCAGGATGGAGCCCTGAGTTCAGGCTGTCAGGATAGAGCCCTGAGTTCAGGCTGTCAGGATAGAGCCCTGAGTTCAGGCTGTCAGGATGGAGCCCTGAGTTCAGACTGTCAGGATGGAGCCCTGAGTTCAGACTGTCAGGATGGAGCCCTGAGTTCAGGCTGTCAGGATGGAGCCCTGAGTTCAGACTGTCAGGATGGAGCCCTGAGTTCAGGCTGTCAGGATGGAGCCCTGAGTTCAAACTGTCAGGATGGAGCCCTGAGTTCAGGCTGTCAGGATGGAGCCCTGAATTCAGACTGTCAGGATGGAGCCCTGAGTTCAGACTGTCAGGGAGTTCAGACTGTCAGGATGGAGCCCTGAGTTCAGGCTGCCAGACTGTCAGGATGGAGCCCTGAGTTCAGACTGTCAGGATGGAGCCCTGAGCTCAAACTGTCAGGATGGAGCCCTGAGTTCAAACTGTCAGGATGGAGCCCTGAGCTCAGACTGTCAGGATGGAGCCCTGAGTTCAAACTGTCAGGATGGAGCCCTGAGTTCAGGCTGTCAGGATGGAGCCCTGAGTTCAGACTGTCAGGATAGAGCCCTGAGTTCAGGCTGCCAGACTGTCAGGATGGAGCCCTGAGTTCAGACTGTCAGGGAGTTCAGACTGTCAGGATGGAGCCCTGAGTTCAGGCTGTCAGGATGGAGCCCTGAGCTCAGACTGTCAGGATGGAGCCCTGAGTTCAAACTGTCAGGATGGAGCCCTGAGTTCAGGCTGTCAGGATGGAGCCCTGAGTTCAGACTGTCAGGATAGAGCCCTGAGTTCAGGCTGCCAGACTGTCAGGATGGAGCCCTGAGTTCAGACTGTCAGGATGGAGCCCTGAGTTCAGGCTGTCAGGATGGAGCCCTGAGTTCAGACTGTCAGGATGGAGCCCTGAGTTCAGACTGTCAGGATGGAGCCCTGAGTTCAGGCTGCCAGACTGTCAGGATGGTGCCCTGAGTTCAAACTGTCAGGATGGAACCCTGAGTTCAGACTGTCAGGATGGAGCCCTGAGTTCAGGCTGTCAGGATGGAGCCCTGAGTTCAGACTGTCAAGATGGAGCCCTGAGTTCAGGTTGCCAGACTGTCAGGATGGAGCCCTGAGTTCAGACTGTCAGGATGGAGCCCTGAGTTCAGGCTGTCAGATTGGAGCCCTGAGTTCAGGCTGTCAGGATGGAGCCCTGAGTTCAGACTGTCAGGATGGAGCCCTGAGTTCAGGCTGTCAGGATGGAGCCCTGAGTTCAGGCCGCCAGACTGTCAGGATGGAGCCCTGAGTTCAGACTGTCAGGATGGAGCCCTGAGTTCAGACTGTCAGGATGGAGCCCTGAGTTCAAACTGTCAGGATGGAGCCCTGAGTTCAGGCTGCCAGACTGTCAGGATGGAGCCCTGAGTTCAGACTGTCAGGATGGAGCCCTGAGTTCAGGCCGCCAGACTGTCAGGATGGAACCCTGAGTTCAAACTGTCAGGATGGAGCCCTGAGTTCAGGCCGCCAGACTGTCAGGATGGAACCCTGAGTTCAGACTGTCAGGATGGAGCCCTGAGTTCAGGCTGTCAGGATGGAGCCCTGAGTTCAGACTGTCAGGATGGAGCCCTGAGTTCAGACTGTCAGGGAGTTCAGACTGTCAGGATGGAGCCCTGAGTTCAGGCTGCCAGACTGTCAGGATGGAGCCCTGAGTTCAGACTGTCAGGATGGAGCCCTGAGTTCAGGCTGTCAGGATGGAGCCCTGAGTTCAGACTGTCAGGATGGAGCCCTGAGTTTAGGCTGTCAGGATGGAGCCCTGAGTTTAGGCTGTCAGGATGGAGCCCTGAGTTCAGACTGTCAGGATGGAGCCCTGAGTTCAGACTGTCAGGATGGAGCCCTGAGTTCAGGCTGCCAGACTGTCAGGATGGAGCCCTGAGTTCAGACTGTCAGGATGGAGCCCTGAGTTCAGGCTGCCAGACTGTCAGGATGGAGCCCTGAGTTCAGACTGTCAGGATGGAGCCCTGAGTTCAGGCTGTCAGGATGGAGCCCTGAGTTCAGGCTGTCAGGATGGAGCCCTGAGTTCAGGCTGTCAGATTGGAGCCCTGAGTTCAGGCTGTCAGGATGGAGCCCTGAGTTCAGACTGTCAGGATGGAGTCCTGAGTTCAGGCTGTCAGGATGGAGCCCTGAGTTCAGGCCGCCAGACTGTCAGGATGGAGCCCTGAGTTCAGGCTGTCAGGATGGAGCCCTGAGTTCAGGCTGTCAGGATGGAGCCCTGAGTTCAAACTGTCAGGATGGAACCCTGAGTTCAGACTGTCAGGATGGAGCCCTGAGTTCAAACTGTCAGGATGGAACCCTGAGTTCAGACTGTCAGGATGGAGCCCTGAGTTCAGACTGTCAGGATGGAGCCCTGAGTTCAGGCTGTCAGGATGGAGCCCTGAGTTCAAACTGTCAGGATGGAGCCCTGAGTTCAGGCCGCCAGACTGTCAGGATGGAGCCCTGAGTTCAGACTGTCAGGATGGAGCCCTGAGTTCAGGCCGCCAGACTGTCAGGATGGAGCCCTGAGTTCAGACTGTCAGGATGGAGCCCTGAGTTCAGACTGTCAGGATGGAGCCCTGAGTTCAGGCTGTCAGGATGGAGCCCTGAGTTCAGGCCGCCAGACTGTCAGGATGGAGCCCTGAGTTCAGGCCGCCAGACTGTCAGGATGGAGCCCTGAGTTCAGACTGTCAGGATGGAGCCCTGAGTTCAGACTGTCAGGATGGAGCCCTGAGTTCAGGCTGTCAGGATGGAGCCCTGAGTTCAGACTGTCAGGATGGAGTCCTGAGTTCAGACTGTCAGGGAGTTCAGACTGTCAGGATGGAGCCCTGAGTTCAGGCTGCCAGACTGTCAGGATGGAGCCCTGAGTTCAGACTGTCAGGATGGAGCCCTGAGTTCAAACTGTCAGGATGGAGCCCTGAGTTCAGGCTGTCAGGGAGTTCAGACTGTCAGGATGGAGCCCTGAGTTCAGGCTGCCAGACTGTCAGGATGGAGCCCTGAGTTCAGACTGTCAGGATGGAGCCCTGAGTTCAAACTGTCAGGATGGAGCCCTGAGTTCAGGCTGTCAGGGAGTTCAGACTGTCAGGATGGAGCCCTGAGTTCAGGCTGCCAGACTGTCAGGATGGAGCCCTGAGTTCAGACTGTCAGGATGGAGCCCTGAGTTCAGGCTGTCAGGATGGAGCCCTGAGTTCAGGCTGTCAGGATGGAGCCCTGAGTTCAGGCTGTCAGGATGGAGCCCTGAGTTCAGGCTGTCAGGATGGAGCCCTGAGTTCAGGCTGTCAGGATGGAGCCCTGAGTTCAGACTGTCAGGATGGAGCCCTGAGTTCAGACTGTCAGGATGGAGCCCTGAGTTCAGGCTGTCAGGATGGAGCCCTGAGTTCAGACTGTCAGGATGGAGCCCTGAGTTCAGGCTGCCAGACTGTCAGGATGGTGCCCTGAGTTCAAACTGTCAGGATGGAACCCTGAGTTCAGACTGTCAGGATGGAGCCCTGAGTTCAGGCTGTCAGGATGGAGCCCTGAGTTCAGGCTGTCAGGATCGAGTCCTGAGTTCAGACTGTCAGGGAGTTCAGACTGTCAGGATGGAGCCCTGAGTTCAGGCTGCCAGACTGTCAGGATGGAGCCCTGAGTTCAGACTGTCAGGATGGAGCCCTGAGTTCAAACTGTCAGGATGGAGCCCTGAGTTCAGGCTGTCAGGGAGTTCAGACTGTCAGGATGGAGCCCTGAGTTCAGGCTGCCAGACTGTCAGGATGGAGCCCTGAGTTCAGACTGTCAGGATGGAGCCCTGAGTTCAGGCTGTCAGGATGGAGCCCTGAGTTCAGGCTGTCAGGATGGAGCCCTGAGTTCAGGCTGTCAGGATGGAGCCCTGAGTTCAGGCTGTCAGGATGGAGCCCTGAGTTCAGACTGTCAGGATGGAGCCCTGAGTTCAGACTGTCAGGATGGAGCCCTGAGTTCAGGCTGTCAGGATGGAGCCCTGAGTTCAGACTGTCAGGATGGAGCCCTGAGTTCAGGCTGCCAGACTGTCAGGATGGTGCCCTGAGTTCAAACTGTCAGGATGGAACCCTGAGTTCAGACTGTCAGGATGGAGCCCTGAGTTCAAACTGTCAGGATGGAGCCCTGAGTTCAGACTGTCAGGATGGAGCCCTGAGTTCAGGCTGTTAGGATGGAGCCCTGAGTTCAGACTGTCAGGATGGAGCCCTGAGTTCAGGCTGTCAGGATGGAGCCCTGAGTTCAGGCTGTCAGGATGGAGCCCTGAGTTCAGGCTGTCAGGATGGAGCCCTGAGTTCAAACTGTCAGGATGGAGCCCTGAGTTCAAACTGTCAGGATGGAGCCCTGAGTTCAGGCCGCCAGACTGTCAGGATGGAGCCCTGAGTTCAGACTGTCAGGATGGAGCCCTGAGTTCAGACTGTCAGGATGGAGCCCTGAGTTCAGGCCGCCAGACTGTCAGGATGGAGCCCTGAGTTCAGACTGTCAGGATGGAGCCCTGAGTTCAGTCAGTTAATGACTTTAAGGATGCTTTATTTAATCAAACTAAAGGTTGACTTTCTGAAAATCTAAAGTAGGTCAGCGTCATGTGAGTTAACTTGGTCTTTCTTCACGTGTTCCATATTGTCTCTTTCTCTATGTTGGACGTATATATTGTCTCTTTCTCTATGTTGGACATATATATTGTCTCTATCTCTATGTTGGACATATATATTGTCTCTTTCTCTATGTTGGATGTTTATATTGTCTCTTTCTCTATGTTGGATGTACATATTGTCTCTTTCTCTATGTTGGACATATATATTGTCTCTATCTCTATGTTGGACATATATATTGTCTCTTTCTCTACGTTGGATGTATATATTGTCTCTCTCTATGTTGGACGTATATATTGTCTCTTTCTCTACGTCGGACGTATATATTGTCTCTTTCTCTACGTTGGACGTATATATTGTCTCTTTCTCTACGTTGGACGTATATATGGTCTCTTTCTCTACGTTGGACGTATATATTGTCTCTTTCTCTACGTCGGACGTATATATTGTCTCTTTCTCTATGTTGGACGTATATATTGTCTCTTTCTCTACGTCGGACGTATATATTGTCTCTTTCTCTATGTTGGACGTACTTATTGTGTCTGTCTCTATGTTGGATGTACATATTGTCTCTTTCTCTATGTTGGACATATATATTGTCTCTATCTCTATGTTGGACATATATATTGTCTCTTTCTCTATGTTGGACATATATATTGTCTCTTTCTCTACGTTGGATGTATATATTGTCTCTCTCTATGTTGGACGTATATATTGTCTCTTTCTCTACGTTGGACGTATATATGGTCTCTTTCTCTACGTTGGACGTATATATTGTCTCTTTCTCTATGCTGTCTGAGAGGAAGCCGGTTTGTCCGTTCTTGTCCGCGGGCCGTGAACGCAGCATGAGCTCCGACAGGAGGCTGAGCAGCAGCAGCAGCAGGATGGGCAGCTAGCAGCTGGTCTCCGTCTCCGTGTGCAGTATCATCGGGACAGGTGGGTGTCTTCAGCCTCATCACCGTGTGGTCCCCCGGGGACGTTTGTCTCGTGGGTCCGCGTGCAGCTGGCTGTGTCGGCGGAGCGGCAGCGGCCGTGCTGTAGCGCTACAGGTGCGCACATTTTGCGTGTCCTCTGCACACGGAAGGTCATCAGGAGACGCAGCTTGTCCCGGTGGACGTCCCGCTGGACAGGTGGACGTCCTGTGACGGTCTGTTGCAGTAGATGAGGGGTAGCTGTTCATTCAACCATCACCAACACACGGGCACGCGCGCACTCATGTAGACAGACAGACAGGCACGCGCGCACACGTAGTCAGATAGACAGACAGACTGTTGTTGATTGACACTACATTAGGTTTTTGTTCATCAGGTGATGAAACTGTCTGCAGGTGGAGACACTGAGGCTCCTTCAGTCACCATGTTACCATGGTTACCTGTTACCATTTAACCATGGCTACCATGTTACCGTGGTTACCATGTTACCTGGTTCCTGCTGACCTGTTTGATGACTTGGTCATGTCCCTCTGAGACAGCGTCCACTGTCCTCCTGGTCCTGGGACACATTCTGGATGAACTATAAACTGAATATGGAGGTATAAACTAACACGGAGCTCTAGTTGTGTTGGTGACCAGCAGGATGAACACCTTCTTACATATACCTTTATGTATACCTGTGCAGCTTTACCTCCACCTTCACCTGTCCTCCTCCTCAGGCTGCTGACGTCTTCCTCAGCAGAGACCAGAGAGGAAGAGGATGGACTCCATCTCTATGATGGGAGGCAGCAGGAGCCCCATGTTCCTCACTGGCTCCTCCTCCTACCACCTCCATCATCACGCCCACCTGCTGCCCAGTGGAATAAAGAATGGAGCCGTAGAGGGAGGAGCCTCCCGTCTGCTGGCCCCGCCCTCAGTGGCCATCCTGGGCTCCGGGGACTTCTCCAAGTGTCTGACCATCCGCCTGCTGCGCTGCGGCGTCCACGTGGTGGTGGGCAGCCGCTGCCCCAAACAGGCCGCCCACTCCTTTCCTCACGTGGTGGACGTGACACACCACGAGGACGCCGTGTCCAAGGCCAACATCGTGTTCCTGGCCATCCGCCGAGAGCACTACTCTGTCCTGTGGGACCTCAAACATCTGCTGGAAGGTATGAGACGCACCCACACCGTGACATCACTAAACGTCCGTTTAAAGGACGTAAACGTTTTCACTGTGACATCACTAACTGTCTCCGTGTCCTCCAGGGAAGATCCTGGTGGACGTGAGTAACAACAGGAGGGTGAACCAGTATCCAGAGTCCAATGCTGAGTATCTGTCTTCACTGCTGCCGGACTCTGTGGTGGTCAAAGGCTTCAACGTGATCTCAGCCTGGGCCATGCAGCAGACTGTCTCCAAGGACGCCAGCACTCAGGTAGAGACACTCAGGTGGAGACACTCAGGTAGAGACACTCGGGTAGAGACACTCGGGTAGAGACACTCGGGTAGAGACACTCGGGTAGAGGCACTCGGGTAGAGGCACTCAGGTAGAGACACTCGGGTAGACACACTCAGGTAGAGACACTCAGGTAGAGACACTCGGGTAGAGGCACTCAGGTAGAGACACTCGGGTAGACACACTCAGGTAGAGACACTCAGGTAGAGACACTCGGGTAGACACACTCAGGTAGAGACACTCGGGTAGAGACACTCAGGTAGAGACACTCGAGTAGAGACACTCGGGTAGACACACTCGGGTAGAGACACTCGGGTAGAGGCACTCAGGTAGAGACACTCGGGTAGACACACTCAGGTAGAGACACTCAGGTAGAGACATTTGGGTAGACGCACGGGTAGACACACGGGTAGACACACTCAGGTAGAGACACTCGGGTAGACACACTCAGGTAGAGACACTCGGGTAGAGACACTCGGGTAGAGACACTCGAGTAGACACACTCGGGTAGACACACTCGGGTAGAGACACTCGGGTTGAGACACTCGGGTAGACACACTCAGGTAGAGACACTCGGGTAGAGACACTCGGGTAGACACACTCAGGTAGAGACACTCGGGTAGACACACTCAGGTAGAGACACTCGGGTAGAGACACTCGGGTAGAGACACTCAGGTAGAGACACTCGGGTAGAGACACTCAGGTAGAGACACTCGGGTAGAGACACTCGGGTAGAGACACTGCGGTTGGGACACTGCGGTAGGGACTCTCCGGAGGACGTGTTGATCTCATCATCTGATCTGCAGTATTTGTGGCAGCAGGTTGATTTAAATCATCAGTGAGCTCATGAAGAACGACACAGAACCACCGACCCAGTTCTGATGTTAACGGAGCAGCTGAATGTGTCTGTCTGTCCTCACCCAGTCCTCCGTCCTCTGTCCAGGTGTATGTCTGCAGTGACTCTGTGGACGCCCGGCAGCAGATCATGGAGTTAGCCCGTCAGATGAACTTCCAGCCGGTGGACATGGGTGGTCTGTCTTCGTCCCGGGACATCGAGAACATGCCGGTCCAGCTGTTCCCGGGCTGGAGGGGTCCCGTCCTCGCCGCCGTGGCGCTGTCCATTTTCTTCTTTGGGTACTCCTTTGTGCGAGACATCGTCCACCCGTACGTGAAGTACAGGCAGAGCGACTTCTACAAGATCCCCGTGGAGATCGTGAACCGGACTCTGCCCACCGTGGCCATCACTCTGCTGGCTTTGGTGTACCTGGCAGGTGAGCTGGCCGCCGCCCACCAGCTCTACTACGGCACCAAGTACCGCCACTTCCCCCACTGGCTGGAGGGCTGGCTGCAGAGCCGCAAGCAGCTGGGCCTCCTCAGCTTCTTCCTGGCTGCGGTCCACGTCGTCTACAGCCTCAGTCTGCCCCTCAGGAGGTCCGAGAGGTACCTGCTGCTCAACAACGCCTACCAGCAGGTGAGCACGGCCACGCCCACTCTCTGAGCTCGCAGTTACAAGCCACGCCCACTCAGATCACAGAGAAACATGACAAGTCACTCACCTTCACAAAGGAAAGTTCTCTGTCAGTTTTAGTGTCTGGGAGTGTTTATGATGTCCAGCAACTCGGCTGGTCTCAGGTGGTCTAAACTGGTCTCAGCAGGCCTCAGCAGGTCTCAGGTAATCTCAGGTGGTCTCAGATAATCTCAACAGGTCTCAGGTAATCTCAGGTGGTCTCAGATAATCTCAGCAGGTCTCAGGTAATCTCAGGTGGTCTCAGATAATCTCAGCAGGTCTCAGGTAATCTCAGGTGGTCTCAGATAATCTCAGCAGGTCTCAGGTAATCTCAGGTGGTCTCAGATAATCTCAGCAGGTCTCAGGTAATCTCAGGTGGTCTCAGATAATCTCAGCAGGTCTCAGCAGGTCTCAGGTAATCTCAGGTGGTCTCAGATAATCTCAGCAGGTCTCAGGTAATCTCAGGTGGTCTCAGATAATCTCAACAGGTCTCCGGTGGTCTCAGGTGGTCTCAGCTGGGTCCTTGTGTTAGCTCCACACCCACACAGGTAGAGGTGGCTGAAGCACTCCAAGAACACACTGCATATACAGAATCCACTTGTACATGACGTGTAGGAAGCTACACGGACCACAGAGGACCAGTTCAGACCAGGTGACCCACGATGACTGGTGTTTGTCGGCAGGTCCACGCTAACGTGGAGAACGCGTGGAACGAGGAGGAGGTGTGGAGGGTGGAGATGTACGTGTCCTTTGGAATCATGAGTCTGGGGCTGCTGTCTCTGCTGGCCGTCACCTCCGTCCCTTCCATCCACAGCACGCTCAACTGGAGGGAGTTCAGCTTCATACAGGTACGGGTACAGGTACAGGTACGGGTACAGGTACAGGTACGGGTACGGGTACAGGTACGGGTACGGGTACAGGTACAGGTACGGGTACGGGTACAGGTACAGGTAAACTCAGCGACGGGTACAGGTACGGGTACAGGTACGGGTAAACTCAGCGACGGGTACAGGTACAGGTACGGGTACAGGTACAGGTAAACTCAGCGACGGGTACAGGTACGGGTACAGGTACGGGTAAACTCAGTGACGGGTACAGGTACGGGTACAGGTACAGGTAAACTCAGCGACAGGTACAGGTACGGGTACAGGTACAGGTAAACTCAGCGACGGGTACAGGTACAGGTACGGGTACAGGTACGGGTAAACTCAGCGACGGGTACAGGTACGGGTACAGGTACGGGTAAACTCAGCGACAGGTACAGGTACGGGTACAGGTACAGGTAAACTCAGCGACGGGTACAGGTACAGGTACAGGTACGGGTACAGGTACGGGTAAACTCAGCGACAGGTACAGGTACGGGTACAGGTACAGGTAAACTCAGCGACGGGTGCAGGTACAGGTACAGGTACAGGTACGGGTAAACTCAGCGACGGGTACAGGTACGGGTACAGGTACGGGTAAACTCAGCGACGGGTACAGGTACATGTACAGGTACGGGTACAGGTACAGGTACGGGTAAACTCAGCGATGGGTACAGGTACAGGTACGGGTACAGGTATGGGTAAACTCAGCGACGGGTACAGGTACGGGTACAGGTACGGGTAAACTCAGCGACGGGTACAGGTACATGTACAGGTACGGGTACAGGTACAGGTACGGGTAAACTCAGCGACGGGTACAGGTACAGGTACGGGTACGGGTACAGGTACGGGTAAACTCAGCGACGGGTACAGGTACGGGTACAGGTACAGGTACGGGTAAACTCAGCGACGGGTACAGGTACATGTACGCTCAGTGATGGGTCTAAAGCGGTTGTTGACATGATGCCTCATGCCTTCCCGTCTCCTCCCGTCTCCCGTCTCCTCCCGTCTCCTCCAGTCCACTCTGGGCTACATCGCGCTCCTCATCGCGACCCTCCATGGCCTGCTGTTCGGGTGGAAGCGAGCGTTTGAGGAGGAGGCGTACCGGTTCTACCTGCCTCCGAGCTTCGTGGTTTCTCTGGCGCTGCCCGTGTGTGTGATCCTGGGGAAGGTTCTGATTCTGCTGCCCTGCGTGGCCCGCCAGCTGCACCGGATCCGCCGGGGTCAGGACAGCAGCCAGTACCGGTGCCAGCGCCTGGAGCCGGTGGGCTCAGCTGCCCACATCTCACCTGAGAGAGTGACCATCATGTGATGAGCGTCTGCTGCTGCACATACATGTAGTGACACGACCTGTGTCGTCACGTGTCCTTCAGAGGACGTCCTCGTGTTCCTGAGCCGTCTCCTAACATGTGACGTGTCCTCGTGTTTCTGTAATTATCGTGACCTTGTATGAATAACATGTTCCAGCTGTGATCATTAAAACTAACGCTGAATATTCTCCTTTAAAGTGTCCTGACAGTTTGAACTCTGTCCTGTTGTTCCTGAACGCAGCACCGGGACGCTCACGAGCACGTTTCACTTTCTGTCCTTTGCATGAGGGCTGGCCCCGCCCCCTGATTAGTTTCATCTGTCCCTCGCTGTCCCTCCCTGTTGGATTTAGTCTGTGCTCTTCTTCTTCCCTCTTTGTCACTTTGTTTCAGTTACCTGTGTTGCTACAACTTTTGAAATCCACCTGAACTGTGTCGCCATGGCAACAGGCTTATCCAACACTACAACACGTAATCCTAAAAAGGACAGAACGCATTCCAGACTTTGACCCAAAATCTGCCGTTTCTCTGCGCCACCTTCAGGTCCACAGTGACATCACAGATGTTCCCGTTACTGTGTGGAACAGATGATGATGATGATAATCAGAGACAGAACCTGGAAGATGAAGGTCATCACTTCCTGCTCATGGTGCTGCGCACGCATGCGTTCATGTCCAACAGGACTCTCTGAACTTTGACCCCTTCGTACGCTGCAGGTTCTTGCCGTTTGGGTTTCAGCTTCAGGACAGCGCCCTCTGCTGTCTGTGGATGGAAGCTGCAGCAGTCTCTTCCATTGAGTGTTTAAGGTTTGTGTAAAGACGCTGCAGCTTCCAGCAGTCAACACATTTATCATGTGAATGTTTCAGTCCAGTTCACTTCAGCATTCAATCACATATTTCTAACCAACACAGGACCGCCAACATGCTCAATAATAACTGATAACTGACCGTGACTCAAAAGAACAAAAAGGTAATTTAACATTCCCATAATTCCCTGCTTCAGGCTCAGTCAGCTGACAGGTCTGAGGTGTCAGTCATGGACTCACCTGTCTGTTCTTAAAAAGTGAGAACACCTGGCACAGTAGGGGGCGGAGGGGAGTCACACCTGGGGACAGGTTAGATCAGGGGTGTCAAACATCCGGCCCGCCAGGGGGTCCAGCTCGGCCCGCCGGATGACTTTGCTAAGTGTGAAAATTACAGAAAGACATAAATTGCATTTCTATGAGAATATGGAGGTTTATGAGTACAAACGTTTTGTTATGTTTTTAATCGATCCAGTAATTGCTTCAAAAACAGCGTAAATGTGACGTCTGCTCCAGAGGCAGCAGCTCGCTGCGAGGGAATCTGTAGAGGAGATCCCAGGCTGATAAACAGTGGGCTGATGTCTGAGTTTTTGGTCTTTATGTTTCTAGTTTATTGTAGAAAGACATTAAAATAGAGTTTATCATCCAAAAACCTTCACCAATGATTTAAACAGAGAAATATTGTCGTTATTATTCTATGATTTTACTGGTCTGGCCCACTTGAGATCAAAGTGGGCCGTATGTGGCCCCTTAACTAAAATGAGTGACACCCCTGAGTTAGATGATCAAACTCTGACACATTGAGGTGGAGCTGTGACGTCAGCAGGATGCCAAACACACGTAGTGTAAAAATAATTTTAATGAAAACCATCACACTTAAATGTCATATCAAATTCTCAGAAAATAAAAGTCTCCGTTTAAGAGAAACGGGTAAAAGCAGCTGAAGGCACGAGAGCAGAGCAGCACGTGCCCACATGTTCCTGATGGAGCCCGTCGGCGGGCCTCATGTCGGGGAGCCCAGCTCCCGCAGCAGCGGCAGGAGCTCCCGGCAGCTCGGTCTGCAGCGGGCCTCTGCGCTCCAGCACCGGCTCAGCACGGCCCGGCACAGCCCGCCCCGCTCCGACCCGAACACCGGGTGGTCCTGGACGGAAGGCCGCAGGTTGTGCGCTACCACCGCATAGAGGACGTGCTGCCGGTCTCCGGTGTAGGGCGGCTCCCCGGTGATCAGCTGCCACAGGGTGATGCCGAAGGAGAAGATGTCGGCCTTCGGAGACACCGGGCCGCCGCGCAGCAGCTCCGGGGCTCGGTGCGTGTACGTGCCGCAGACGTGGCTGAGCTGCGGGCTGACAGCGCTCCGCTCACAGCCCGGGTCCAGTTTCAGGGAGCAGCCGAAGTCCGCGATCTTACACACGTCTTCGGTGGACAGCAGCACGTTGGCGGGTTTGATGTCCAGGTGCACCACGCTGTGGGAGTGCAGGAAGCTGAGCCCGGTAACAATGTCCGCGGAGTACCGGAGCCACCGGTCCGCCCCCAGGACCTCCGGGCTGCCGTAGATCACCTGCTGCAGGTTCCGGCTCCCCACGAACTCCATCAGGATGGTTCCGATGCTGCCTTCGTCTCCGAACCCTTCCGGCACGCAGGTGGTCGCCGCGATGACGCGCACGATGTTCCGGTGGCGCAGGTGCGCTGCGTTCAGCTCGGCCCAGAAACTCTGGCGGGAAGCCAGTTTGTTCTTCGTGCTCTTCTTCACCTTCTTCAGCGCCACGGTTTCCCCGAGGTACTCCGCCCGGTACACGGAACCGAACCCCCCGGAGCCAACCGGTTGCACGGAGCGCAGCTGCTTCCACAGGATCACGGAAGACCAGAGCCGGCTGCCCACCCGGCCGTTCAGCCGCGGAGCGGGGACCTGCAGCGTGGAACCGGACGGCTGGGTCAGCGGGCTGCTGCACGTCCCGGTGTCCACACAGGGGTAGATGTCTCCGGGCAGCAGGCGGGTCACTGGAACCGGGGACGGCATGGCGCGAAGCGAAGGACGTCTGAACCTGTCTGAGGTCCGCAGCGGACTGAACCAAGTGAATTAAGCGAGCCTTCTCCCGGTTCGTCACCGCCCCCTGCTGGTCCGGAGTGAGCATCACACCACAGAGATCAACTGGAACCACAGACTGTATTTGGAATTTGGAATATGAAATACATATTAACTCACCGGCCACTTTATTAGGTACACCTGTTCAACTGCTCGTTAACGCACATATCTGATCAGCCAATCACATGGCAGCAGCTCAATGCATTGAGGCATGAAGACAGGTGAAGACGAGCTGATGAAGGTCAAACGGAGCATCAGAACAGGAAGAAAGGTGATTTCAGTGATTTGAAGGTGGCAGGTTGTTGGAGCCAGACGGGCTGGTCTGAGTAACTAACTAACTAACTGATGATCTACTGGGATTTTCACCAACAACCATCTCTAGCTTTACAGAGAACCTGTGTATGTATGTATATACACACACACATATGTACATACATACATAAACATATACACAGTGGTGTGAAAAAAGTGTTTGCCTCCTTCCTGATTTCTTATTTTTTTGCATATTTGTCACTTAAATGTTTCAGATCATCAAACAAATTTAAATATTAGTCAAAGATAACAAGTAAACACAAAATGCAGTTTTTAAATGAAGGTTTTTATTATTAAGGGAGAAAAACAATCCAAACCCACATGGCCCTGTGTGAAAAAGTGTTTCCCCCTAAACCTAATAACTGGTTGGACCACCCTCAGCAGCAACAACTGCAATCAAGCGTTTGTGATAACTTGCAATGAGTCTTTTCCAGCTGTGGAGGAATGTTGGCCGACTCATCTTTACAGAGTTGTTGTAATTCAGACACATTGGAGGGTTTTCCAGCACCAACCTCCTTTTTAAGGTCATGTCACAGCATCTCAATAGGATTCAGGTCAGGACTTTGACTAGGCCACTCCAAAGTCTTCATTTTGTTTTTCTTCATCCATTCAGAGGTGGACTTGCTGGTGTGTTTTGGATCATTGTCCTGCTGCAGAACCCAAGTTGGCTTCAGCTTGAGGTCACGAACAGATGGCCGGACGTTCTCCTTCAGGATGTTTTGGTAGACGGTAGAATTCATGGTTCCATTGATCACAGCAAGTCTTCCAGGTCCTGAAGCAGTAAAACAGCCCCAGACCATCACACTACCACCACCATATTTTACTGTTGGTATGAGGTTCTTCTTCTGAAATGCGGTGTTACTTTTACGCCAGATGTAACGGGACACACACCTTCCAAAAAGTTCAACTTTGGTCTCGTCAGTCCACAGAGTATTTTCCCAAAAGTCTCGGGGATCATCAAGATGTTTTCTGGTAAAAATGAGACGAGCCTTAATGTTGTTTTTGCTCAGCGGTGGTTTTGGTCTTGGAACTCTGCCATGCAGCCATTTCTGCCGAGTCTCTTTCTTCTGGTGGAGTCATGAACACTGACCTTAACTGAGGCAAGTGAGGCCTGCAGTTCTTTGGATGTTGTCGTGGGGTCTTTTGTGACCTCTCGGATGAGTCATCGCTGCTCTCTCGGGG
This sequence comes from Embiotoca jacksoni, assembly GCF_022577435.1. Taxonomy (NCBI): domain Eukaryota; kingdom Metazoa; phylum Chordata; class Actinopteri; family Embiotocidae; genus Embiotoca; species Embiotoca jacksoni. The sequence goes on along the minus strand of NW_027185307.1, from coordinate 217,968 downwards.
TAATTTTGGTCGGCCGGCCGCTCCTGGGAAGGTTCACCGCTGTTCCATGTTTTCTCCATTTGTGGATAATGGCTCTCACTGTGGTTCTCTGGAGTCCCAAAGCTTTAGAAATGGCTTTAGAACCTTTTCTAGACTGATAGATCTCAATTCCTTTCTTTCTCATTTGTTCCTGAATGTCTTTGGATCTCGGCATGATGTCTATCTTCTGAGGATCTTCTGGTCTACTTCACTTTGTCAGGCAGGTCCTATTGAAGTGATTTCTTGATTGAGAACAGGTGTGTCAGTAATCAGGTCTGGGTGTGGCTCGAGAAATTGAACTCAGGTGATAAACCACAGTTAAGTTATGTTTTAACAGGAGGGGGTAAACACTTTTTCACACCACTGTATACACACACACACTCACACAGGGACACAGTGAATGACAGACAGACTGCTTCGTTCTCTGGTGTTTATTGAACGTTCGGTACATCGAATAAAACACTTGAGTCTCGTCTCTCTCATAGCAGCAACGTGTGTGAATCGATCAGGTTATTCTGCCAGGAAATAAATAATCTGCTTCTTTGGATGATGTCCATGTTGAAGACAACGGATGAAAGCCGCAGCATTATATTCATCTGATATATTTACTCTACATGTTCATGAGATCTGCTCTTATAAAAACACAACAGTAGTTTGAGGATGATAAATGTTCAGTGATTCGTCTGTCACAGGAGGAGGCGGAGTCAGCTCTGTGAACGCATCACTTTCCAAGGTCACAACACACGTGTGTGTGTGTGTGTGTGTGTGTGTGTGTGTGTGTGTGTTGGGGGAAGGGGGAGGAGGGGGGAGAGGAAGGGGGGAGGCATGTCTGTAAAAAGACTACAAAGTCACAGTACAACACAATATATGGAGCTATATAGAAGCAGGCGGTCTGTACACGGATCCCTGGAGGAGGGAGGAGGTCTGGAGCACCGGGAGGAGCTTTCCAAGTGTTAGCAGCTTGATCCAATACAAGAGATATATGGCAGCATCGCAGTGTTCATCTTACACATTCATCAAAGGCCACTGGTACCACTGAAGCTTATCAACAAGTCTCACATGAACTGCTGAAGGTCTGTGGTCTCACTGAGGAACCTCTCCTTCTTCCTCATCATCATCATCCTCACCACCATCATCATCACCATCATGATTATCATAATCACAATCATCATCATCACCATCATCATAATCATCAATCATCATCACCACCATCATCACCATCACAATCATCATCATCACCATCATCACCACCATCATCATCATCATCATCATCATCATCAATCATCATCACCACCATCATCATCATCATCATCCTCACCACCATCATCATAATCATCAATCATCATCACCACCATCATCATCATCACCACCATCATCCTCACCATCATGATTATCATAATCACAATCATCATCATCATCATCAATCATCATCATCATCAATCATCATCACCACCACCATCATCATCATCATCCTCACCACCATCATCATAATCATCAATCATCATCACCATCATCATCATCATCACCACCATCATCATCATCCTCACCGTCATGATTATCATAATCACAATCATCATCATCATCATCATCAATCATCATCATCATCATCATCATGATTATCATAATCACAATCATCATCACCACCACAATCATCATCATCACCATCATGAAGTCAGTCTATGTCACAGCCTTCAGACAGAAACAACCAATCACCTGTTGTGATGATGTCACTGAGGTCAGAGGTGATGAAGGCGGGGGACGACCCCCCCAGAGTCATTTTGAACCAACAACTAGGACCAGAGGACAGAACTCGGAGCTCTAACCCTCCACCATGTCTGTTCTCCCCACCAGTCGGTGAAGCACGGCCGTCTGATGGAGGCCGTCTGATGGAGGCCGTCGGTGTGATTAGAGGTGCATCATGTGACCGTCAGTGAGACACACAGAGACCTTGTGCAAGTAACGCAAACATGACACTTTGATAGGAAAACACTGTCACAACTGTACCTGTAAAAATAAAACATTTGATATTGTATTTACATGTTATTGTTCTCTACACAGCTAAATATATCATCTATACATTTGTAATAGAGGTTTAACAGAAGTACTGGAGGAAGTAAAGGCTTCATTTACAAAAAGTGCTATGATTACAACAAGAGAAGAAAAGGAGCGGCTGGCTGAGATCTCTTCAAACCTCAAAACTTCAGCCAGGACAAAACTTCCACAAATTCAGCTGAACGTTTCACACCGGCCTCCGAGTCCCCGAGCCGTCGCTGAGCGGGAGACAGGCAGCCTGACACCGTCACTACATCTGAGGATGGAGGACAGAGGAGAGTGAGGGCTTCACATGATCCCATGTTACATTAACCAGGCTGCAGTAACATACATGTTCACTGTCTGTGGAGGGAGAGGAGACTGTTTCTGCAGGATTCAGGTTCATATCAACAAAGGTCAAACATCTGAGCATGTCGTCATGGTAACATGTCATTATGGTAACACGTTGTCATGGTAATATGTCATCATGTGGATATGTCACAGTAACATCGTCATGTCAACATATTCTTATGTTGTGATGGTAACGTGTTGTCATGGTCACGTGTCGTCATGTCAACACGTCGCCACGGTCACACATCTTCATGGTGACAGGTTGTCATGGTAACACGCCAACATGTAAACACGTCCTCATAGTAGTGTCATCTGGGTAAAACGTCATCACAGTAACATATCATCATGGTAACATGTCATTGTGTGAACACGTTGCCATGGTAACACTTCATCACGTGAACATGTTATGCTAACACGTCATCATGTGGACATGTCATGAAAAGGTCGTCATGGTAACATGTCATTATGGCTGTCAACATTTGCCAACCAATAGTAGCCATTCACTATACAAGTTCTTGTGCGTCTGTGTTACCTCCTGGTTCACTGGAAGGCCTGGTGGAAGCGGGGCAGTGTGGTGGGTGTGCTCTGGTTGGATATGAAGGGCAGGCCTTGAAGTGGACTGTCTGCAGCCTCTGGAGCTGTGGGGGTCGGGGGGGGCAGCTGGAGAGGCGTGGAGTCTTCGTTGGGTGGGAAGGCGACGCCCTCTCCCCCGCCCCCCCCCCACCTGATTGTACGGAGGCCCGTTGAGTGGCAGGAAGTTGAACAGCTGTGAGAAGTCCATGAGAGAGGAAGACGAGGCCAGAGAGTCTCCTGCGGGGGCCGCCACCGACGGGGACATTTTGGACAGGGACGCCTCGTCACTGGTGTCCTCCAGCACACCCAGCTCCAGCTTGGAGGAGGGGAGTGGGGGCTCTGGGGCTGCAGAAGAGGAGGAGGGCATGCTGCCCTGCAGCTCCATCAGGTAGGTCTCCAGTTCTCCCTTCAGGTTCTGCTCGCGGTCCTGGGAGGAGACGGTGTATGAGGTAAAGTTGGAGTACTTCAGAGAGAAGGGCTGAGAGGGGAGGGGGGAGGGCTCTGAGTCCAGGACGGGGCCCGTGTACATGTTGAGCTGGTGCTGCCGCGCCGTCAGCATGGCGGGCAGCTCGCCCTTCACGCTCCCGGACGCCAGATCGTAGACCACAGGCTCCAGTGAATCAGCCGGCTCCGTCTTGACCCTCAGCAGCTCGCGGGCGTGGCTCTTCTTCACGTGGCGCGTCAGGTGGTCCTTCCTCCCGAAGCGCTGGGCACAGTACTGACACAGGAAGTCCTTGCGTCCGGTGTGCACCACCATGTGGCGCCGCACGTCCTTGCGAGTGTAAAAGCGCCTCTCGCAGTGCTCGCAGCGGTGCTTCTTCTCTTTGGTCCCGCTTGACGACTTGCCGGCGTGCGTCTTGAGGTGCTCCAGGAGGACCGCGGTGCTGGGGAACGGCTGAATGCACACCTGGCAGGTGAGGTCTCCACTGTTGGCGGCGTGCAGGGCGAGGTGGCGTTTGAAGCCCAGCTTGGTGTTGTAGTTCTTGCCGCACTCCTGGCAGGCGAAGGCCTCCTTGTGAGGGTCGTGGGTGTGCAGGTGGTTCTTCAGGTGGTCCTTGCGGTGGAACATTTTCTCACAGTATGAACACTTGTGGTTTTTTTCTGGCGAGTGAGTTGCCATGTGCCTTTAGGAACAGAAACACATCCAATGAGCACAGTCATGTTACAGGCGCACGCACACACACAAACACTAGCATGGATGAACCCATGACAGAAACTACACCACCAACAGTTACAGACTACACCACCACCAGTGAGAGACACTACACCACCAACAGTCAGAAAGACTACACCACCACCAGTCAGAGACTACACGACCAACAGTGAGAGAGACTACACCACCAACAGTCAGAAAGACTACACGACCACCAGTGAGAGACGACACCACCAACAGTGAGAGAGACTACACCACCATCAGACAGATAGACTGCACCACCAACAGTGAACGAGACTACAAAACCAAAAGTGAGAGACTACAGCACCAACAGCTAGATACTGCACCACCATCAATCAGAGAAATTACATTACCACCAGACAGAGAGACTAATCCAGTAACAGTCGGAGAGACTACACAACCAACAGCTAGAGAGACTACACCACCAACAGCCAGAGAGACTACACCACCAACAGTAAGATAGACTGCACCACCAACAGTCAGAGAGACTATACCACCACCAGAGAGACTCTACACCACCAACAGTGAGAGGCACTACACCACCAAAAGAAAGAAAGACTACACCACCACCAGTTGATAGACTGCACCACTACCAGTCAGAGAGACTACACCACCAAAAGTCAGAGAGACTACACTACCAACAGTGAGACTACACGACCACCAGTGAGAGACCATGTCACCACCAGTGAGAGACTACGCCTCCACCATTGAGAGAGGCTACACCACCACCAGTCAGAGACTACACGACCACCAGTGAGACTACAGCACCACCAGTGACAGACTACATCACCAACAGTCAGAGAGAAAACGCCAGCTACAGTGAACGAGACTACACAACCAAAAGTGAGAGACTACAGCACCAACAGCTAGATACTACACCACCATCAATCAGAGAAATTACATTACCACGAGACAGAGAGACTAATCCAGTAACAGTCAGAGAAATTACATCATCAGTCAGAGACTTCACCAACAGCATTCAGAGAGACTACACAACCAACAGCGAGAGAGACTGCACCAATATCAGTCAGAGAGACTCCACAACCAACAGTGAGAGACTACAGCACCAACAGCTTGGGACTACAAAACCAACAGTCAGAGAGACTACACCACCAACGGTCAGAGAGACTACACCACCAAAAGCCAGAGAGACGACACCACCAACAGTGAGACTACATGACCACCAGTGAGAGACTACACCACCACCAGTGAGAGACTACGTCACCACCAATGAGAGACTACGCCACCACCATTGAGAGAGGCTACACCACCAACAGTCAGAGACTACATGACCACCAGTGAGAGACTACACCACCAATAGTGAGAGACTACACAACCAATAGTGAGAGACTACATCACCAACAGTCAGAAAGACTACACAACCAACAGCTAGAGAGACTACACCACCAACAGCTAGAGACTACACCACCAAAAGCCAGAGACACTACACCACCAACAGTCAGAGAGACTACACAACCAACAGCTAGAGAGACTACACCACCACCAGTGAGAGAATACACCACCACCAGTGAAAAAGACTACACCACCACCAGTGAGAGAGACTACACCACCAACAGTCAGAGAAAACTCCACCACCAGCGAGAGACAGTACACGACCACCAGTGAGAGACACTACACCACCACCAGTCAGAGAGACTACACCACCACCAGTGAGAGACTACACCACCAACAGTCACAGAATACACCACCAGTAGTTAGAAACTACACAACCAGCAGTCAGATAGACTACACCACCAACAGTGAGAGACACTACACCACCAGCAGTCAGATAGACTACACCACCAACAGCGAGAGACACTACACCACCACCAGTCAGAGAGACTACACCACCACCAGTGAGAGAGACTACACGACCACCAGTGAGAGACTACACCACCAACAGTGGGAGAGACTCCACCACCACCAGTCACAGAATACACCACCAGTAGTTAGAAACTACACAACCAGCAGTCAGATAGACTACACCACCAATAGTGAGAGAGACTACCCCACCAGCAGTCAGAGCGACTACACCACCAGCAGTGAGACTACAACACCAACATTGAGAGATACAACACCTCCACCAGTGAGAGACTCTACACCACCAACAGTGAGAGGCACTACACCACCAAAAGAAAGACTACACCACCACCAGTTGATAGACTGCACCACGACCAGTCAGAGAGACTACACCACCAAACGTCAGAGAGACTACACTACCAACAGTCAGACTACACGACCACCAGTGAGAGACTACGCCACCACCAGTGAGAGACTACGTCACCACCAATCAGAGACTACGCCTCCACCATTGAGAGAGGCTACACCACCACCAGTCAGAGACTACAGCACCACCAGTGAGAGACTACATCACCAACAGTCAGAGAGACTACGCCAGCAACAGTGAACGAGACTACACAACCAAAAGCGAGAGACTACAGCACCAACAGTTACAGACTACACCACCAACAGTGAGAGACAACAGCACCAACAGCTTGGGACTACAACACCAACAGTCAGAGAGACTACACCACCAACGGTCAGAGAGACTACACCACCAATAGTGAGAGACTACACAACCAACAGTGAGAGACTACATCACCAACAGTCAGAGAGACTACACAACCAACAGCTAGAGACTACACCACCAAAAGCCAGAGACACTACACCACCAGCAGTCAGAGCAACTACACCACCAGCAGTGAGACTACAACACCAAAAGTCAGAGAGACTAAATCACCACCAATAAAAGAGTCTGCACCACCACCAGTCAGATAAACTACACCACCAACAGTGAGAGACTACACCAGTCAAACAGACTAGACACCACACAAGTCAGATAGACTACACCACCAACAGTCAGAGAGACTACACCACCAACAGTCAGAGAGACTGCATCACCACCAATAAAAGAGTCTGCACCACCACCAGTCAGATAAACTACACCAACAGTGAGAGACTACACCACCAACAGTCAAACAGACTAGACACCACACAAGTCAGATAGACTACACCACCAACAGTCAGCGAGACTACACCACCAACAGTCAGTTAGAAAACACCACCACCAGTGTGAGAAACTACACCACCACTAGTCAGAGCGACCACACCATCAAACATAAGAGAGACTACAACAACACCAACAGTGAGAGAGGCTACACCATCAACAGTGAGAGAGACTACACCAATAACAGTCAGAGACTACAACACCACCACCAGTGAGAGACGCTGCACCACCAACAGTCAGAGAGTCTACACCACCACCAATGGTGAGAGAGACTACACCATCAACAGTGAGAGAGGCTACACCACCAACAGCTAGAGAGACTACACCACCAAAAGCCAGAGACACTGCACCACCACCAGTGAGAGAACACACCACCACCAGTGAAAAAGACTACACCACCACCAGTGAGAGAGACTACACCACCAACAGTCAGAGAAAACACCACCACCAGTGAGACTACACAACCACCAGTGAGAGACACTACACCACCAGTCAGAGAGACTACACGACCACCAGTGAGAGACTACACCACCAACAGTTAGAGACTACACCACCACCAACGGTGAGAGAGACTAAACCAGTAACAGTCAGAGACTACACCACCAACTGTCAGAGAGACTACACCACCACCAACGGTGAGAGAAACTACACCAGTAACAGTCAGAGACTACACCACCAACAGTCAGAGAGACTACACCACCAACAGAAACAGAGACTACACAATCAACAGTGAGAGACTACACGACCGCCAGTGAGAGACTAAACCACCACCAGAGCGAAACTACACCACCACCAGTCAGAGAGACTACACCACCACCAGAGAGAGACTACACCACCACTAGTCAGAGAGACTACACAACCACCAGTGAGAGACTACACCACCACCAACAGTCAGAGAGACTACACCACCACCAACGGTGAGAGAGACTACACCAGTAACAGTCAGAGACTACACCACCAACAGTCAGCGACTACACCACCAACAGTGAGAGATACTACACCACCAACAGTCAGAGAGACTACACCACCAACGGTGAGAGAGACTACACCAGTAAGTCAGACACTACACCACCAACAGTCAAACAGACTAGACACCACACAAGTCAGATAGACTACACCACCAACAGTCAGCGAGACTACACCACCAACAGTCAGTTAGAAAACACCACCACCAGTGTGAGAAACTACACCACCACTAGTCAGAGCGACCACACCATCAAACATAAGAGAGACTACAACAACACCAACAGTGAGAGAGGCTACACCATCAACAGTGAGAGAGACTACACCAATAACAGTCAGAGACTACAACACCACCACCAGTGAGAGACGCTGCACCACCAACAGTCAGAGAGTCTACACCACCACCAATGGTGAGAGAGACTACACCATCAACAGTGAGAGAGGCTACACCACCAACAGCTAGAGAGACTACACCACCAAAAGCCAGAGACACTGCACCACCACCAGTGAGAGAACACACCACCACCAGTGAAAAAGACTACACCACCACCAGTGAGAGAGACTACACCACCAACAGTCAGAGAAAACACCACCACCAGTGAGACTACACAACCACCAGTGAGAGACACTACACCACCAGTCAGAGAGACTACACGACCACCAGTGAGAGACTACACCACCAACAGTTAGAGACTACACCACCACCAACGGTGAGAGAGACTACACCAGTAACAGTCAGAGACTACACCACCAACTGTCAGAGAGACTACACCACCACCAACGGTGAGAGAAACTACACCAGTAACAGTCAGAGACTACACCACCAACAGTCAGAGAGACTACACCACCAACAGAAACAGAGACTACACAATCAACAGTGAGAGACTACACGACCGCCAGTGAGAGACTAAACCACCACCAGAGAGAAACTACACCACCACCAGTCAGAGAGACTACACCACCACCAGAGAGAGACTACACCACCACTAGTCAGAGAGACTACACAACCACCAGTGAGAGACTACACCACCACCAACAGTCAGAGAGACTACACCACCACCAACGGTGAGAGAGACTACACCAGTAACAGTCAGAGACTACACCACCAACAGTCAGCGACTACACCACCAACAGTGAGAGATACTACACCACCAACAGTCAGAGAGACTACACCACCAACGGTGAGAGAGACTACACCAGTAAGTCAGACACTACACCACCAACAGTCAGAGAGACTACACCACCACCAACGGTGAGAGACTACACCAGTAACAGTCAGAGACTACACCACCAACGGTGAGAGAGACTACACCAGTAACAGTCAGAGACTACACCACCAACAGTCAGAGACACTAAACTACCACCAGTGAAAGACAATACACCACCACCAGTGAGAGACACTAACTACACCACCAGAGGTCAGAGAGACTACACCACCAACTGTCAGAGAGACTACACCACCACCAACGGTGAGAGAGACTACACCAGTAACAGTCAGAGACTACACCACCAACAGTCAGAGAGACTACACCACCAACAGAAACAGAGACTACACAATCAACAGTGAGAGACTACACGACCGCCAGTGAGAGACTAAACCACCACCAGAGAGAAACTACACCACCACCAGTCAGAGAGACTACACCACCAACAGTGAGAGACTTCACAACCAACAGTGACAGAGAATACACAACCACTGATGAGAGACTACACCAACAGTGAGAGACTACACCACCACCTGTGAGAGAAACTACACCACCACTAGTCAGAGCGACCACACCATCAAACATAAGAGAGACTACAACAACACCAACAGTGAGAAAGACTACACCATCAACAGTGAGAGAGACTACACCAATAACAGTCAGAGAAACGACACCACCACCAGTGAGAGACACTACACCACCAACAGTCAGAGAGACTACACCACCAACAGTCAGAGAGACTACACCACCACCAACGGTGAGAGAGACTACACCAGTAACAGTCAGAGACTACACCACCAACAGTCAGAGAGACTAAACCACCAACAGAAACAGAGACTACACAATCAACAGTGACAGACTACACGACCGCCAGTGAGAGACTACACCACCACCAGAGAGAGACTACATCACCACTAGTCAGAGAGACTACACAACCACCAGTGAGAGACTACACCACCACCAACAGTCAGAGAGACTACACCACCACCAACGGTGAGAGAGACTACACCACCAACAGTCAGAGAGACTATACCACCACCAACGGTGAGAGAGACTACACCAGTAACAGTCAGAGACTACACCACCAACAGTCAGAGAGACTACACCACCAACAGTGAGACTACATGACCACCAGTGCGAGACTACACCACCACCAGTGAGAGACTACGTCACCACCAATGAGAGACTACGCCACCACCATTGAGAGAGGCTACACCACCACCAGTGAGAGATTACACCACCAATAGTGAGAGACTACACAACCAATAGTGAGAGACTACATCACCAACAGTCAGAGAGACTACACAACCAACAGCTAGAGACTACACCACCAACAGCTAGAGAGACTACACCACCAAAAGCCAGAGACACTGCACCACCACCAGTGAGAGAATACACCACCACCAGTGAAAAAGACTACACAGTGAAAAAGACTACACCACCACCAGTGAGAGAGACTACACCACCAACAGTCAGAGAAAACACCACCACCAGTGAGACTACACAACCACCAGTGAGAGACACTACACCACCAGTCAGAGAGACTACACGACCACCAGTGAGAGACTACACCACCAACAGTTAGAGACTACACCACCACCAACGGTGAGAGAGACTACACCAGTAACAGTCAGAGACTACACCACCAACAGTCAGAGAGAGACTACACCACCACCAACGGTGAGAGAGACTACACCAGTAACAGTCAGAGACTACACCACCAACAGTCAGAGAGACTACACCACCAACAGAAACAGAGACTACACAATCAACAGTGAGAGACTACACGACCGCCAGTGAGAGACTAAACCACCACCAGAGAGAAACTACACCACCACCAGTCAGAGAGACTACACCACCACCAGTGAGAGACTACACCACCATCAACAGTGAGAGAGACTACACCACCAACAGTCAGAGGGACTACACCACCACCAACGGTGAGAGAGACTACACCAGTGAGTCAGAGACTACACCACCAACAGTCAGAGACTACAGTGACAGAGAATACACAACCACTGATGAGAGACTACACCAACAGTGAGAGACTACACCACCACCTGTGAGAGAAACTACACCACCACTAGTCAGAGCGACCACACCATCAAACATAAGAGAGACTACAACAACACCAACAGTGAGACTACACCATCAACAGTGAGAGAGACTACACCAATAACAGTCAGAGAAACAACACCACCACCAGTGAGAGACACTACACCACCAACAGTCAGAGAGACTACACCACCACCAACGGTGAGAGAGACTACACCAGTAACAGTCAGAGACTACACCACCAACAGTCAGAGAGACTGAACCACCAACAGAAACAGAGACTACACAATCAACAGTGAGAGACTACACGACCGCCAGTGAGAGACTAAACCACCACCAGTGAGAGACTACACCACCACCAGTGAGAGACTACACCACCATCAACAGTGAGAGAGACTACACCAATAACAGTCAGAGAAATGACACCACCACCAGTGAGAGACACTACACCACCAACAGTCAGAGAGACTACACCACCACCAACGGTGAGAGAGACTACACCAGTAACAGTCAGCGACTACACCACCAACAGTGAGAGATACTACACCACCAACAGTCAGAGACTACACCACCAACGGTGAGAGAGACTACACCAGTAACAGTCAGCGACTACACCACCAACAGTGAGAGATACTACACCACCAACAGTCAGAGACTACACCACCAACGGTGAGAGAGACTACACCAGTAACAGTCAGAGACTACACCACCAACAGTCAGAGACACTAAACTACACCACCAAAAGTCAGAGACTACACCACCAAAAGTCAGAGAGGGTACACCACCAGTCAGATAGATTGCACCACCACCAGTCAGTGAGAAAACACCACCACCAGTCAGAGATACTACACCACCAACAGTCAGAAAGACTACACCACTACCAGTGAGAGAGACTACAACACCAACATTGAGAGAGACTACATCACTAACATTGAGAGATACTACACCACCAAAAGTGAGAGAAACTACATCACTAACATTGAGAGAGACTCCACCACAACCAGTGAGAAATTACACCACCAACAGTGAGAGAAACTACACCACCAACAGTGAGAGAGACTACACCACAACCAGTGAGAAATTACACCACCAACAGTAAGAGAAACTACACCACCAACAGTGAGAGAGACTACACCACCACCAGTCAGAGAGACTACAACACCAGCAGTCAGAGAGACTACACTACCACCAGTCAGATAGATTGCACCACCACCAGTCAGTGAGAAAACACCACCACCAGTCAGAGATACTACACCACCAACAGTCAGAGAGACTCCACCACTACCAGTGAGAGACACCATACCACCAACAGTCAGAGAGACTACATCACTAACATTGAGAGATACTACACCACCAAAAGTGAGATAAACTACATCACTAACATTGAGAGAGACTCCACCACCACCAGTCAGAGAGACTACAACACCAATATTGAGAGAGACTACATCACTAACATTGACAGATACTACACCACCAAAAGTGAGAGAAACTCCATCACTAACATTGAGAGAGACTCCACCACCAACATTGAGAGATACTGCACCACCCACAGCGAGATAAACTACACCACCATCAGTGAGAGAGACTACACCACAACCAGTGAGAAACTACACCACCAACAGTGAGAGAGACTACACCACCACCAGTCAGAGAGACTACAACACCAGCAGTCAGACAGACTACACTACCACCAGTCAGAGATTACACCACCACCAGTCTGAAAGACTGCACTATCACCAGTCAGAGACTACACCACCACCAGTCAGACAGATTACACCACCACCAGTCAGACAGACTACACCACCACCAGTCAGAGAAACTACACCACCATACCGTAGCAGCTTGTACTTGGAGACGAAGGCCTTGGTGCAGTCAGGGTGGGAGCAGCGGTACGGTCTCTCTCCGGTGTGAGAGTACGAGTGAACCTTCAACTTCTCCAGGCTGTTGAACGCCTTCTGACACTCCTGGCAGGGGAAGTTCTTCTTGGGCTTTCCCTCCACTCTCCTGCGCCTCCCTGTGGGCGGGGCAAGCTTAGCTTTGTCCAGGATGTGGTCACGGTGGCGCTGGGTTCCCGTGGCCATGGCACCCTACGGCAGACCAGCTACATGGACAGGGGCCCGGGGCCCGGCTGGTAGTGATGCAGCTGGTCTATCCAGGTTCATGTGCTCAACAACGCCCGGACTCAGGGGCCTGAGAGACAGGGACAGACAGACAGGGACAAATGGGGAAATGTTAGTTCTCCTTGAGATGTAAATCTGCATGTTATTGCACAGTTATTCTGCAATCGTCAGCTGCTGGTTCTTAGTAATTGAAATCAAGTCTGATGCAGCTTGTCAGCTGTGCTCCTGTTGAACAGACTGTCTGTGGATATCAGGAAACCTCAGTAAAAAGTTAAAAACCAAGATGAAACATATTGCTTTACTTCACCGCTGCTCCTTTAAATGTATTTTTTTTCATTCTATATTTTATTTGATTAATATGTCATCTTGTGTTTAATTTGTTCTCACGCAGTTTGTTTGAGTTTCTTATTTTTAAATTCCATTGTGACTATTCACTGAGGTAATGTTCACTCAGAGATTGTTTCCTGAAGCTCACAGCTCTCACGTGAAACAGAAACAGGAAGTGAATGTTGTACTTTAAAACACGTCACAGCCTGGACACCTCAGCAGCAGAGCAGAGGTTCATTCTAATCAAACCATATTCCTTGTTAGATGTGTGAATAGATTCTGTAGGACACCACAGAACTGATTCACACACTTGAATCCAGCAGGCTGAGAAGCTGCAGGTGCAGCAACACCTGTCCTGCTGTCTCAGGTGGTCAGGGGATTGTCACAGAGAGGCGGAGCCTCTCACACCATGTGAAAGTCTCACCAGAGGACGCTGACAGGTGGACAAGAGGAGACGGGGATTGACTGTCTGTCCCTGGAGCCACAGCTGTCCCAGATGTGAGGGACACGCAGCTGGAAGTCAGAATGAATCTGAAGATCACTGCAGATGTCTCACAGTAAACCTGACAGGAGAGGCGTGACCACCATCATCCTGTGGAAGCTGCATTATTTACTCATTGATGACATCACTGAATAGTTTGATGACATCACTGAACAGTTCAGTGGTGAAGATCTCTGACCAGACCAGGTCACAGATTGACCAGGTCAAAGGAAGACTTTTGTCCTCAGTGTCTCCGTCTGTCCCATGAACACAATCAGCTGGACTTCATGCATTTTACAGAACCAGAGTTCTGACAGCAACACGATGAAGAGAGGAGACATGGAGACATCTGTTACTGTCTCTGTCCCCCAGGTTTCCATGGTGAGGACACGTGTCTTTATGGAACAGTCTGAACACGTCTCTGGTTTCATCTTCACACCAACTTTAAAAAATAAACAGCAGCTGATTTCTTTAACTTGAAGTAAGACGATGTTTCACAGAAACAAACCTTTAATCTCTGAAGTTAACGTGTAAAAATTAAAGTTGTAACAAAAGAAAAATAATCACATATTTAAACACAAAGTTCTCCTGCAGTTCTTGGACCCGGCTCAGTCCTTTACCGCCAGTTCATATCGTCTCCATGATAGATCCAACAGGTTCAGTCCAATCATGGCTGCCATCAGTGACCTCAGAACCAAACAGATTCTAACCCGGCGTGTTCAGACAGAACCAGCTGACTGAGGTGGACGGGTCAGTAGGAGGAAGTAATATTACCTCCATCATCTAACATCAACATGTCTCAGTCAGCAGAACCACACGTCACACTTCAGACCCTCAACCGGGTCAGAGACCTCTGGGAGGGGATGAAGAGCAGCATGGACCACCTTCATCCTCCTCCCACCACAGCTCTCTGACCAGACACACTGACACCGATCGGTGGACACGCTGGGCTCCTGAGGGGACATACTGTGCTCCTGAGGGGACACACTGGGCTCCTGAGGGGACACACTGGGCTCCTGAGGGGACATACTGGACTATTGAGGGGACATACTGGGCTACTGAGGGGACATACTGGGCTATTGAGGGGACATACTGGGCTATTGAGGGGACATACTGGGCTACTGAGGGGACACAAGTGCTACAACAGACCCAACAGGCTGCTGTGGTTTTACAGAACCACCTGGTACCGGTACCAGAACCACCTGGTAGAGGTACCAGCCTGCAGCAGGTCTTCACCTCCTTCTCCTTCCATTTTACTACTTTCAGGACGACCACTGTCTCCTGAGTTTTAGCGGGCTTTCACCTGATGGGCCTGACACCGGGACCAGAACCTGCAGGCTCGCGCCATGGAGCCCACCGCCTGCAGGGAGACAACATGTCAGTGTGTCCGCTGTGCGGCTGTCGGCTCCGAGCTGGTCAGAGATGCTTTGGTCGGTCCGGACCGCCGGGTGCTCCTGCTGAGGAGTCGGTCCGCGGGACCGACCCATGGAGGACGGGTTGTGGACCCAGTGCGCGTGCTGGGGACAGAGCAGCTGTCCGACTGGTTCAGCTCAGGAGTCAAGTCAGTGAGGACGCTTCGTCCAACTTTGCTCAACTTTCCGTCGCTCCGCTCTTTAACGTTCGTGGACACGCGCCGTCACGTTAATATCACCGGAGACGGCGCGTGTTTACAGCGCTTCATGTCCGCGTGCCCTCCCGTGGTTTTCTCTGCGCTCCCGAACTGGGTTCTGATTAACACAAACTTTTTCCCCAGCTCACCCCTCTCTCATAATTTAAATAACCCCGATATTTTAATTCAACAACTGCTTCACCGTTTCTTTAATTCACATCAAACTTACCCGGGACGCTTTAACATCCTTTCTGTTGGGTTTTTCTTCACTTTCAACTATTTTCCGAATTTTTAATAATTTTTTTCTCATATTTTTCGCGAGACGCGGCGGGCCTGAAAATTGTTTGCTTTCTCCCCTTTCGAGCAGCCATTGTGTATGCGCTGCGATGCAACCGCACTAGGATCAGGCCACGCCCCCTTGAAGTCCCGCCTACTCTGACTTTGAAGGAGTCGTGAGCCGCTGCCGCTCCGTGTCCCGTCCCTGACCGTCTCTGTCTGTAAAACTCCGTGTTCGGACCTCCGGACGGACTGTCAGCCGTTAAAACTCCGTTAGTTCGATTTTACATGAATAAAAAGACGAACGAGACAGCCAAGGAATCCTATTGGCTCACTGGATTGTCAGTCTAGCTCGTTAGCCTTCACAGCTTCCTATTGGCTGGCGCCGCTGTCCGTCGTGTGTGACAGAGCGGCCGTTCTTCCTGGTGCGCTGTCGCAGACGGGGAGGTTACCGCCACCGGTCAGCTGCCGTCGTGTGGAGCTGCTGTCCAGCTTCCTCCAGTCAGAGTCCCGCTACCGTCCGTGTCTCCAAAGTTGTAGATGACAGAACGCGTCCGGAGGTCCGACGGGAATCTGGGTCTTTTAAAGCAGCGGATAACCTTCAGTGTGGACAGAGGGACACTCCGCGAGCCCTTCGCCGGCTGGAGAACAGGTGGCGTCCGTAAAGGTAGGTGTAGACACCGGGGAGCAGCACCACCTCCGACCCTCCACCTCCCCTCTGTCCCCCCAGAGGGACAGCTGCTCCCCGCTTTCCCGCTTTTCATCAAGGTCAACTGGGTGCAATGTTGTAACGGTCCCGGTCATGGAGGACGTCCGGACGCACCAAACTCCGTTCACAAATCTGATGGTTCATTGGCACGTGCCAGTTGTAAAATGTCCCGCCGGGTCTCCGGGAGTTCAGATGTTGTCTGAAATAGGAAGAAGTGCCTTTCAATTCGGCAAACATTTCACCCGTCCAGCTCCCGCCGTTTTGTAGTAATACTGAGTAGAAAGCCTCCCCCCCAAAACCAAACAACAACAGCAGGTCCAACCCTCACTCTTACTCACTCACTCACTCACTCTTAACACACACTCACACTCTTAACACACTCACACTCTTACTCACTCACACACACTCTTACTCACTCACACACACACTTAACACACACTCTCACGCTTAACAAACACTCACACTCTTACTCACTCACTCACTCTTAACACACTCACACACTCTTACTCACTCTTAACACACACTCACACTCTTAACACACTCACACACACTCTTACTCACTCACACACTCTTACTCACTCACTCACACTTAACACACACTCACACTCTTAACACACACTCTTAACACACTCACACACACTCTTACTCACTCACACACACACTTAACACACACTCTCACGCTTAACTCACACTCTTACTCACTCACTCACTCTTAACACACTCACACACTCTTACTCACTCACACTTAACACACACTCACACTCTTACTCACTCACACACACTTAACACACACTCTCACGCTTAACACACACTCACACTCTTACTCACTCACTCACACTTAACACACACTCACACTCTTAACACACACTCACACTCTTAACACACACACACTCTTACTCACTCACACACACTTAACACACACTCACTCTTAACACACTCACACACTCTTACTCACTCACTCACACTTAACACACACTCTCACTCTTAACACACACTCACACTCTTACTCACTCACACACTCTTACTCACTCACTCACACTTAACACACACTCTCACTCTTTCACACTCACACTCTTACTCACACACTCTTACTCACTCACACACACTTAACACACACACACACTCTTACTCACTCACACACACTTAACACACACTCACTCTTAACACACTCACACACTCTTACTCACTCACTCACACTTAACACACACTCTCACTCTTAACACACACTCACACTCTTACTCACTCACACACTCTTACTCACTCACTCACACTTAACACACACTCTCACTCTTTCACACTCACACTCTTACTCACACACTCTTACTCACTCACACACACTTAACACACTCACTCACACTTAACACACACTCTCACTCTTAACACACTCACACACTCTTACTCACTCACACTCTTAACACACTCACACACTCTTACTCACTCACACACACTTAACACACTCTCACTCTTAACACACTCACACACTCTTACTCACTCACACACACTTAACACACACTCTCACTCTTAACACACTCACACACTCTTACTCACACACACTTAACACACACTCACACTCTTAACACACTCACACACTCTTACTCACTCACACACACTTAACACACACTCTCACTCTTAACACACTCACACACTCTTACTCACACACACTTAACACACTCACACACACTTAACACACACTCTCACTCTTAACACACTCTTACTCACTCACACACACTTAACACACACTCACACTCTTAACACACACTCACACTCTTACTCACTCACTCACACTTAACACACACTCACACACTTACCACACACTCACACACACTTAACACACACACACACTTAACACACACTCACTCTTAACACACTCACACACTCTTACTCACTCACACACACTTAACACACTCTCACTCTTAACACACTCACACACTCTTACTCACTCACACACACTTAACTCACACTCTTAACACACACTCATTCACACTCTTAACACACTCACTCACTCTCTTACACACTCACTCACTCTTAACACACTCGCTCACTCAAACAATTCACTCTTAACACACACTCACTCACAGAAGAGTGAAACATGGTGCGACCCCTCAGAGACGTCTGTCCTTGTGTCCTCAGGTCCAAATGGATAAACATGCCCGTAAAGTTCGGAACCAGGACATGAACCCGTGCATTGAGGTGAGCTCCGCCCCTCCACATTTGGTACCTATGCCTGCTGCTGACCTCTGACCTCTGACCTGCCTTTGTTTCAGGAGAGTGACGCGTCACAGAAGTGTTTGGATGCCTACAACTACGATAAGAGCAGGTGTTTCGCCTTCTTCCAACAGTACAAGAACTGCAGGAAGTTCTGGGTGAGTGGACCTGAGTGCTGAGGGGTCGCTGAGGGTGTTTTTCTTTTTCTTTTTACCAACTCCCTGATAAAGAGGTTCTTCCTGTGATAATGATCTGAGGTTCTTCCTGTGATAATGATCTGAGGTTCTTCTTGTGATAATGATCTGAGGTTCTTCCTGTGATAGTGATCTGAGGTTCTTCCTGTGATAATGATCTGAGGTTCTTCCTGTGATAGTGATCTGAGGTTCTTCCTGTGATAATGATCTGAGGTTCTTCCTGTGATAATGACCTGAGGTTCTTCCTGTGATAATGATCTGAGATTCTTCTTGTGATAATGATCTGAGGTTCTTCCTGTGATAATGATCTGAGGTTCTTCCTGTGATAATGACCTGAGGTTCTTCCTGTGATAATGACCTGAGGTTCTTCCTGTGATAATGATCTGTGGTTCTTCCTGTGTTGAACTCAGAGAACCATCATGGGGCTAACAGTGATAAAAAGAATGTAAAAGTGACATCTGTGCCTGTAATATAGATAATATATAATAATGTACTATAGAAACAGGCTGGCAGCAGGTCACATGGTTCAGTATGGTGACACTAAATGGTTGTGTGTCTGTCCTGCAGCACAACATCATGGTTCAGAGGAGGAGGGCCGGCGTCAGCCCCGACATGCCCCCCGCTGAGGAGAGGCTGCAGATGCTCAACGCTATCGGAGGGAAGCCGTACTGAGAGGACCGGGTGGGGCTGTGGGGGGGGGGCCTCCATCATCTGATGGAGGACTGATGGAGGACTGATGGAGGTCTGATGGAGGACTGATGGAGGTCTGATGGAGGATTGATGGAGGACTGATGGAGGACTGATAGAGGTCTGGTGGAGGTCTGATGGAGGACTGATGGAGGTCTGATGGAGGACTGATGGAGGACTGATAGAGGTCTGATGGAGGTCTGATGGAGGACTGGTGGAGGTCTGATGGAGGACTGATGGAGGTCTGTCATACATCAGTCACAGTGAACCTCCATTACCTCACCTGGATCTGTAACTCCTCCTCCTCCTCGTGATGCTGCTGACTGATCACTGATCTGATGTTTAATTGAATGTAGAAAATAAAACGGATGAGCTCACTTTGTTTATTATGTAATAATATTAATAAATTAGTACCAGTACATGTAGTACTACTGTGTTACAGTACTGTGTTACAGTAGTACTAGTACATGTAGGGGTTCTGTGGTACAGTGGTAGAGGTAGTAGTACTGCGTTAAGGTAGTACTAGTACACGTAGTGGTACTGCGTTGTGGTAGTTCTAGTACAGGTAGTGGTACTTTGTTACGGTAGTTCTAGTACAGATAGTGGTACTGCGTTACGGTAGTATTAGTACAGGTAGTGGTACTGCGTTACGGTAGTACTAGTACAGGTAGTGGTACTGCGTTACGGTAGTTCTAGTACAGGTAGTGGTACTGCGTTGCGGTAGTACTAGCACAGGTAGTGGTACTGCATTATGGTAGTACTACTACAGGTAGTGGTACTGCGTTACGGTAGTACTAGTACAGGTAGTGGTACTGCGTTACGGTAGTTCTAGTACAGGTAGTGGTACTGCGTTGCGGTAGTACTAGCACAGGTAGTGGTACTGCATTATGGTAGTACTACTACAGGTAGTGGTACTGCGTTGTGGTAGTTCTAGTACAGGTAGTGGTACTTTGTTACAGTAGTTCTAGTACAGGTAGTGGTACTGCATTACGGTAGTATTAGTACAGGTAGTGGTACTTTGTTACGGTAGTACTAGTACAGGTAGTGATACTGCGTTACGGTAGTATTAGTACAGGTAGTGGTACTGCGTTACGGTAGTTCTAGTACAGGTAGTGGTAGTGGTACTGCGTTGCGGTAGTTCTAGTACAGGTCGTGGTACTGCGTTATGGTAGTTCTAGTACAGGTAGTCGTACTGCGTTACGGTAGTTCCAGTACAGGTAGTGGTACTGTTACGGTAGTATTAGTACAGGTAGTGGTACTGCGTTACGGTAGTACTAGTACAGGTAGTGGTACTGCGTTGTAGTAGTTCTAGTACAGGTAGTGGTACTTTGTTACAGTAGTTCTAGTACAGGTAGTGGTACTGCGTTACGGTAGTATTAGTACAGGTAGTGGTACTTCGTTACGGTAGTACTAGTACACGTAGTGGTACTGCGTTACGGTAGTTCTAATACAGGTAGTGGTAGTGGTACTGCGTTGCGGTAGTACTAGCACAGGTAGTGGTACTGCATTATGGTAGTACTAGTACAGGTAGTGGTACTGCGTTGTGGTAGTTCTAGTACAGGTAGTGGTACTGCGTTATGGTAGTATTAGTACAGGTAGTGGTACTGCGTTGCGGTAGTACTAGTACAGGTAGTGGTACTGCGTTGTGGTAGTTCTAGTACAGGTAGTTGTACTGCGTTACGGTAGTTCCAGTACAGGTAGTGGTACATGTAGGGGTTCTGTGGTACAGTAGTAGTAGAAGTAGTAGTACTGCGTTACGGTAGTACTAGTAAAGGTAGTGGTACTGCGTTACGGTAGTTCTGGTACAGGTAGTGCTACTGCGCTACAGTAGTACTAGTATAGATAGTGGTACTGCGTTGCGGTAGTACTAGTACAGGTAGTGATACTGCGTGACGGTAGTATTAGTACAGGTAGTGGTACTGCGTTACGGTAGTATTAGTACAGGTAGTGGTACTGCGTTACGGTAGTTCTAGTACAGGTAGTGGTACTGCGTTATGGTAGTATTAGTACAGGTAGTGGTACTGCGTTGCGGTAGTTCCAGTACAGGTAGTGGTACATGTAGGGGTTCTGTGGTACAGTAGTAGTAGAAAT
The DNA here is from genome assembly GCF_022577435.1 of Embiotoca jacksoni. NCBI lineage: Eukaryota > Metazoa > Chordata > Actinopteri > Embiotocidae > Embiotoca > Embiotoca jacksoni. Next base: position 195,892 of record NW_027185307.1, on the reverse strand, counting down.
AGTAGTACTGCGTTACGGTAGTACTAGTACAGGTAGTGGTACTGCGTTGTGGTAGTTCTAGTACAGGCAGTGGTACTTTGTTACGGTAGTTCTAGTACAGGTAGTGGTACTGCATTACGGTAGTATTAGTACAGATAGTGGTAGTGGTACTGCGTTACGGTAGTTCTAGTACAGGTAGTGGTACTGGTTTACGATAGTTCTATTACAGGTAGTGGTACTGCTTTACGGTAGTTCTAGTACAGGTAGTGGTACTTCGTTACGGTAGTACTAGTACAGGTAGTGCTACTGCGTTATGGTAGTTCTAGTACAGGTACTGCATTACGGTAGTATTGGTACAGGTAGTGGTACTGCGTCACGATTGTACTAGCACAGGTAATGCTACTGCGTTACAGTAGTACTAGTACAGGTAGTGGTACTGCGTTACGGTAGTTCTAGTACAGGTAGTGGTACTGCTTTACGGTAGTTGTGGTACAGGTAGTGGTACTGTGTTGCGGTAGATCTAGTACAGGAAGTGGTACTGCGTTGCGGTAGTACTAGTACAGGTAGTGATACTGCGTGACGGTAGTATTAGTATAGGTAGTGGTACTGCGTGACGGTAGTATTAGTACAGGTAGTGGTAGTGGTACTGCGTTGCGGTAGTACTAGCACAGGTAGTGGTACTGCATTATGGTAGTACTAGTACAGGTAGTGGTACTGCGTTGTGGTAGTTCTAGTACAGGTAGTGGTACTGCGTTATGGTAGTATTAGTACAGGTAGTGGTACTGCGTTATGGTTGTATTAGTACAGGTAGTGGTACTGCGTTGCGGTAGTACTAGTACAGGTAGTGGTACTGCGTTGTGGTAGTTCTAGTACAGGTAGTTGTACTGCGTTACGGTAGTTCCAGTACAGGTAGTGGTACATGTAGGGGTTCTGTGGTACAGTAGTAGTAGAAGTAGTAGTACTGCGTTACGGTAGTACTAGTAAAGGTAGTGGTACTGCGTTACGGTAGTTCTGGTACAGGTAGTGCTACTGCGTTACAGTAGTACTAGTATAGATAGTGGTACTGCGTTGCGGTAGTACTAGTACAGGTAGTGATACTGCGTGACGGTAGTATTAGTACAGGTAGTGGTACTGCGTTACGGTAGTATTAGTACAGGTAGTGGTACTGCGTTACGGTAGTTCTAGTACAGGTAGTGGTACTGCGTTATGGTAGTATTAGTACAGGTAGTGGTACTGCGTTGCGGTAGTTCCAGTACAGGTAGTGGTACATGTAGGGGTTCTGTGGTACAGTAGTAGTAGAAATAGTAGTACTGCGTTACGGTAGTACTAGTACAGGTAGTGGTACTGCTTTGTGGTAGTTCTAGTACAGGTAGTTGTACTTTGTTACGGTAGTTCTAGTACAGATAGTGGTACTGCGTTACGGTAGTATTAGTACAGGTAGTGATTCTGCGTGACGGTAGTATTAGTACAGGTAGTGGTACTGCGTTACGGTAGTATTAGTACAGGTAGTGGTACTGCGTTACGGTAGTTCTAGTACAGGTAGTGGTACTGCGTTATGGTAGTGTTAGTACAGGTAGTGGTACTGCGTTGCGGTAGTTCCAGTACAGGTAGTGGTACATGTAGGGGTTCTGTGGTACAGTAGTAGTAGAAATAGTAGTACTGCGTTACGGTAGTACTAGTACAGGTAGTGGTACTGCGTTGTGGTAGTTCTAGTACAGGCAGTGGTACTTTGTTACGGTAGTTCTAGTACAGGTAGTGGTACTGCATTACGGTAGTATTAGTACAGATAGTGGTAGTGGTACTGCGTTACGGTAGTTCTAGTACAGGTAGTGGTACTGGTTTACGATAGTTCTAGTACAGGTAGTGGTACTGCTTTACGGTAGTTCTAGTACAGGTAGTGGTACTTCGTTACGGTAGTACTAGTACAGGTAGTGCTACTGCGTTATGGTAGTTCTAGTACAGGTACTGCATTACGGTAGTATTGGTACAGGTAGTGGTACTGCGTCACGATTGTACTAGCACAGGTAATGCTACTGCGTTACAGTAGTACTAGTACAGGTAGTGGTACTGCGTTACGGTAGTTCTAGTACAGGTAGTGGTACTGCTTTATGGTAGTTCTAGTAAAGGTAGTGGTACTGCTTTACGGTAGTTGTGGTACAGGTAGTGGTACTGTGTTGCGGTAGATCTAGTACAGGAAGTGGTACTGCGTTGCGGTAGTACTAGTACAGGTAGTGATACTGCGTGACGGTAGTATTAGTACAGGTAGTGGTACTGCGTGACGGTAGTATTAGTACAGGTAGTGGTAGTGGTACTGCGTTGCGGTAGTACTAGCACAGGTAGTGGTACTGCATTATGGTAGTACTAGTACAGGTAGTGGTACTGCGTTGTGGTAGTTCTAGTACAGGTAGTGGTACTGCGTTATGGTAGTATTAGTACAGGTAGTGGTACTGCGTTATGGTTGTATTAGTACAGGTAGTGGTACTGCGTTGCGGTAGTACTAGTACAGGTAGTGGTACTGCGTTGTGGTAGTTCTAGTACAGGTAGTTGTACTGCGTTACGGTAGTTCCAGTACAGGTAGTGGTACATGTAGGGGTTCTGTGGTACAGTAGTAGTAGAAGTAGTAGTACTGCGTTACGGTAGTACTAGTAAAGGTAGTGGTTCTGCGTTACGGTAGTTCTGGTACAGGTAGTGCTACTGCGTTACAGTAGTACTAGTATAGATAGTGGTACTGCGTTGCGGTAGTACTAGTACAGGTAGTGATACTGCGTGACGGTAGTATTAGTACAGGTAGTGGTACTGCGTTACGGTAGTATTAGTACAGGTAGTGGTACTGCGTTACGGTAGTTCTAGTACAGGTAGTGGTACTGCGTTATGGTAGTATTAGTACAGATAGTGGTACTGCGTTGCGGTAGTTCCAGTACAGGTAGTGGTACATGTAGGGGTTCTGTGGTACAGTAGTAGTAGAAATAGTAGTACTGCGTTACGGTAGTACTAGTACAGGTAGTGGTACTGCGTTGTGGTAGTTCTAGTACAGGTAGTTGTACTTTGTTACGGTAGTTCTAGTACAGATAGTGGTACTGCGTTACGGTAGTATTAGTACAGGTAGTGGTACTGCGTTACGGTAGTACTAGTACAGGTAGTGGTACTGCGTTGTGGTAGTTCTAGTACAGGCAGTGGTACTTTGTTACGGTAGTTCTAGTACAGGTAGTGGTACTGCATTACGGTAGTATTAGTACAGATAGTGGTACTGCTTTACGGTAGTTCTAGTACAGGTAGTGGTACTTCGTTACGGTAGTACTAGTACAGGTAGTGCTACTGCGTTATGGTAGTTCTAGTACAGGTACTGCATTACGGTAGTATTGGTACAGGTAGTGGTACTGCGTCACGATTGTACTAGCACAGGTAATGCTACTGCGTTACAGTAGTACTAGTACAGGTAGTGGTACTGCGTTACGGTAGTTCTAGTACAGGTAGTGGTACTGCTTTACGGTAGTTCTAGTAAAGGTAGTGGTACTGCTTTACGGTAGTTGTGGTACAGGTAGTGGTACTGTGTTGCGGTAGATCTAGTACAGGAAGTGGTACTGCGTTGCGGTAGTACTAGTACAGGTAGTGATACTGCGTGACGGTAGTATTAGTACAGGTAGTGGTACTGCGTGACGGTAGTATTAGTACAGGTAGTGGTACTGCGTTACGGTAGTTCTAGTACAAGTAGTGGTACTGCTTTACGGTAGTTCTAGTAGTGGTAGTGGTATTGCCTTGCGGTAGTACTAGCAGAGGTAGTGCTACTGCATTACAATAGTACTAGTACAGGTAGTGGTACTGCGTTACGGTAGTTCTAGTACAGGTAGTGGTAGTGGTACTGCGTTGCGGTAGTACTAGCACAGGTAGTGGTACTGCATTATGGTAGTACTAGTACAGGTAGTGGTACTGCGTTGTGGTAGTTCTAGTACAGGTAGTGGTACTGCGTTATGGTAGTTCTAGTACAGGTAGTGGTACTGCGTTATGGTAGTATTAGTACAGGTAGTGGTACTGCGTTGCGGTAGTACTAGTACAGGTAGTGATACTGCGTTGTGGTAGTTCTAGTAAAGGTAGTTGTACTGCGTTACGGTAGTTCCAGTACAGGTAGTGGTACATGTAGGGGTTCTGTGGTACAGTCGTAGTAGAAGTAGTAGTACTGCGTTACGGTAGTACTAGTAAAGGTAGTGGTACTGCTTTACGGTAGTTCTAGTAGTGGTAGTGGTATTGCCTTGCGGTAGTACTAGCAGAGGTAGTGCTACTGCGTTACAGTAGTACTAGTACAGGTAGTGGTACTGTGTTACGGTAGTTCTAGTACAGTTACTGCGTTACGGTAGTTCTAGTACAGGTACTGCGTTACGGTGGTATTGGTACAAGTAGTGGTAGTAGTACTGCGTTGTGGTAGTACTAGTACAGGTAGTGGTACTGCGTTACGGTAGTATTAGTACAGGTAGTGGCAGTGGTACTGTGTTACGGTAGTTCTAGTACAGGTAGTGGTACTGCGTTGCGGTAGTTCTAGTACAGGTAGTGGTACTGCGTTACGGTAGTATTAGTACAGGTAGTGGTAGTGGTACTGCGTTACGGTAGTTCTAGTACAGGTAGTGGTACTGCATTACGGTAGTTCTAGTACAGGTAGTGGTACTGTGTTGCGGTAGTACTAGCACAGGTAGTGCTACTGCATTACAGTAGTACTAGTACAGGTAGTGTTACTGCGTTGCGGTAGTTCTAGTACAGGTAGTCGTACTGCGTTACGGTAGTTCTAGTACAGGTACGGCGTTACTGTAGTTCTAGTACAGGTAATGCTACTGCGTTACAGTAGTACTAGTACAGGTAGTGGTACTGCTTTACGGTAGTATTAATACAGATAGTGGGACTGCGTTACGGTATTACTAGTGCAGGTAGTGGTCCTGCGTTACGGTAGTAGAGGTAGTGGTATTGCGTTACGGTAGTATTAGTACAGTTAGTGGTACTGTGTTGCGGTAGATCTAGTACAGGAAGTGGTACTGCGTTGCGGTAGTTCTAGTACAGGCAGTGGTACTGCGTTACGGTAGTATTGGTACAGGTAGTGGTACTGCGTTACGGTCGTACTGGCACAGGTAATGCTACTGCGTTACAGTAGTACTAGTACAGGTAGTGGTACTGCATTACGGTAGTTCTAGTACAGGTATTGGTAATGCGTTACGGTAGTATTAGTACAGGTAGTGGTACAGCATTGCGGTAGTTCTAGTACAGGTAGTGGTACTGCGTTGCGGTAGTTCTAGTACAGGTAGTGCATTACGGTAGTATTGGTACAGGTAGTGGTACTGCGTCACGGTTGTACTAGCACAGGTAATGCTACTGCGTTACAGTAGTACTAGTACAGGTAGTGGTACTGCGTTACAGTCGTACTGTTACAGGTAATGCTACTGCGTTACAGTAATACTAGTACACGTAGTGGTTCTGCGTTACGGTAGTACTAGTACATGTAGTTGTACTGCGTTACGGTAGTACTAGTACAAGTAGTGATACTGCGTTGCAGTAATATTAGTACAGGTAGTGGTACTGCGTTACGGTAGTTCCAGTACAGGTAGTGGTACTGCTTTACGGTAGTTCTAGTAAAGGTAGTGGTACTGCTTTACGGTAGTTCTAGTACAGGTAGTGGTAGTGGTACTGCGTTGCGGTAGTACGAGCACAGGTAGTGCTACTGCCTTACAGTAATACTAGTACACGTAGTGGTACTGCGTTAAGGTAGTACTAGTACAGGTATTGGTATTGCGTTACGGTAGTTCTAGAACAAGTTGTGATACTGCTTTACGGTAGTTCTAGTACAGGTACTGCGTTACGGTAGTATTGGTACAGGTAGTGGTAGTGGTACTGTGTTGCGGTAGTACTAGTACAAGTAGTGGTACTGCGTTACGGTAGTGGTACTGCGTTATGGTAATAATAGTACAGGTAGTGGTACTGCGTTTCGGTAGTACAGGTAGTGGTACTGCGTTACGGTAGTATTAGTACAGGTAGTGGTACTGCGTTACGGTAGTACAGGTAGTGGTACTGCTTTACGGTAGTTCTAGTACAGGTAGTGGTAGTGGTACTGCGTTGCGGTAGTACGAGCACAGGTAGTGCTACTGCCTTACAGTAATACTAGTACACGTAGTGGTACTGCGTTAAGGTAGTACTAGTACAGGTAGTGGTATTGCGTTACGGTAGTTCTAGAACAAGTTGTGATACTGCTTTACGGTAGTTCTAGTACAGGTACTGCGTTACGGTAGTATTGGTACAGGTAGTGGTAGTGGTACTGTGTTGCGGTAGTACTAGTACAAGTAGTGGTACTGCGTTACGGTAGTGGTACTGCGTTACGGTAATACTAGTACAGGTAGTGGTACTGCGTTACGGTAGTATTAGTACAGGTAGTGGTATTGTGTTGCGGTAGTTCTAGTACAGGTAGTGGTACTGCGATGCGGTAGTTCTAGTACAGGTAATGGTAGTGGTACTGCTTTACGGTAGTAGTGGTAGTGGTAGTGGTACTGCGTTACGGAAGTACTAGTACGGGTAGTGGTACTGCATTACGGTAGTTCTAGTACAGGTAGTTGTAGTGGTACTGCGTTACGGTAGTACTAGTACAAGTAGTGGTAGGGGTACTGCGTTACGGTAGTAATAGTACAGGTAGTGGTACTGCATTACAGTAGTACTAGTACAGGTAGTGGTAGTGGTATTGCTTTATGGTAGTAATTGCGCAGGTAGTGGTACTGTGTTTCGGTCGTACTAGTATAGGTAGTGGTACTGCGTTTCGGTAGTACTAGTACAGGTAGTGGTAGTGGTACTGCTTTATGGTAGTAATAGCGCAGGTAGTGGTACTGTGTTACGGTAGTACTAGTACAGGTAGTGGTAGTGGTACTGCTTTACGGTAGTACTAGTAGTGGTAGTGGTACTGCGTTACGGTTGTACTAGTATAGGTAGTGGTACTGCATTTCGGTAGTACTAGTACAGGTAGTGGTAGTGGTACTGCGTTACGGTAGTTCTAGTACAGGTAGTGGTACTGGTTTACGATAGTTCTAGTACAGGTAGTGGTACTGCTTTACGGTAGTTCTAGTACAGGTAGTGGTACTTCGTTACGGTAGTACTAGTACAGGTAGTGCTACTGCGTTATGGTAGTTCTAGTACAGGTACTGCATTACGGTAGTATTGGTACAGGTAGTGGTACTGCGTCACGATTGTACTAGCACAGGTAATGCTACTGCGTTACAGTAGTACTAGTACAGGTAGTGGTACTGCGTTACGGTAGTTCTAGTACAGGTAGTGGTACTGCTTTATGGTAGTTCTAGTAAAGGTAGTGGTACTGCTTTACGTTAGTTGTGGTACAGGTAGTGGTACTGTGTTGCGGTAGATCTAGTACAGGAAGTGGTACTGCGTTGCGGTAGTACTAGTACAGGTAGTGATACTGCGTGACGGTAGTATTAGTACAGGTAGTGGTACTGCGTGACGGTAGTATTAGTACAGGTAGTGGTAGTGGTACTGCGTTGCGGTAGTACTAGCACAGGTAGTGGTACTGCATTATGGTAGTACTAGTACAGGTAGTGGTACTGCGTTGTGGTAGTTCTAGTACAGGTAGTGGTACTGCGTTATGGTAGTATTAGTACAGGTAGTGGTACTGCGTTATGGTTGTATTAGTACAGGTAGTGGTACTGCGTTGCGGTAGTACTAGTACAGGTAGTGGTACTGCGTTGTGGTAGTTCTAGTACAGGTAGTTGTACTGCGTTACGGTAGTTCCAGTACAGGTAGTGGTACATGTAGGGGTTCTGTGGTACAGTAGTAGTAGAAGTAGTAGTACTGCGTTACGGTAGTACTAGTAAAGGTAGTGGTTCTGCGTTACGGTAGTTCTGGTACAGGTAGTGCTACTGCGTTACAGTAGTACTAGTATAGATAGTGGTACTGCGTTGCGGTAGTACTAGTACAGGTAGTGATACTGCGTGACGGTAGTATTAGTACAGGTAGTGGTACTGCGTTACGGTAGTATTAGTACAGGTAGTGGTACTGCGTTACGGTAGTTCTAGTACAGGTAGTGGTACTGCGTTATGGTAGTATTAGTACAGATAGTGGTACTGCGTTGCGGTAGTTCCAGTACAGGTAGTGGTACATGTAGGGGTTCTGTGGTACAGTAGTAGTAGAAATAGTAGTACTGCGTTACGGTAGTACTAGTACAGGTAGTGGTACTGCGTTGTGGTAGTTCTAGTACAGGTAGTTGTACTTTGTTACGGTAGTTCTAGTACAGATAGTGGTACTGCGTTACGGTAGTATTAGTACAGGTAGTGGTACTGCGTTACGGTAGTACTAGTACAGGTAGTGGTACTGCGTTGCGGTAGTACTAGTACAGGTAGTGATACTGCGTGACGGTAGTATTAGTACAGGTAGTGGTACTGCGTGACGGTAGTATTAGTACAGGTAGTGGTAGTGGTACTGCGTTGCGGTAGTACTAGCACAGGTAGTGGTACTGCATTATGGTAGTACTAGTACAGGTAGTGGTACTGCGTTGTGGTAGTTCTAGTACAGGTAGTGGTACTGCGTTATGGTAGTATTAGTACAGGTAGTGGTACTGCGTTATGGTTGTATTAGTACAGGTAGTGGTACTGCGTTGCGGTAGTACTAGTACAGGTAGTGGTACTGCGTTGTGGTAGTTCTAGTACAGGTAGTTGTACTGCGTTACGGTAGTTCCAGTACAGGTAGTGGTACATGTAGGGGTTCTGTGGTACAGTAGTAGTAGAAGTAGTAGTACTGCGTTACGGTAGTACTAGTAAAGGTAGTGGTTCTGCGTTACGGTAGTTCTGGTACAGGTAGTGCTACTGCGTTACAGTAGTACTAGTATAGATAGTGGTACTGCGTTGCGGTAGTACTAGTACAGGTAGTGATACTGCGTGACGGTAGTATTAGTACAGGTAGTGGTACTGCGTTACGGTAGTATTAGTACAGGTAGTGGTACTGCGTTACGGTAGTTCTAGTACAGGTAGTGGTACTGCGTTATGGTAGTATTAGTACAGATAGTGGTACTGCGTTGCGGTAGTTCCAGTACAGGTAGTGGTACATGTAGGGGTTCTGTGGTACAGTAGTAGTAGAAATAGTAGTACTGCGTTACGGTAGTACTAGTACAGGTAGTGGTACTGCGTTGTGGTAGTTCTAGTACAGGTAGTTGTACTTTGTTACGGTAGTTCTAGTACAGATAGTGGTACTGCGTTACGGTAGTATTAGTACAGGTAGTGGTACTGCGTTACGGTAGTACTAGTACAGGTAGTGGTACTGCGTTGTGGTAGTTCTAGTACAGGCAGTGGTACTTTGTTACGGTAGTTCTAGTACAGGTAGTGGTACTGCATTACGGTAGTATTAGTACAGATAGTGGTACTGCTTTACGGTAGTTCTAGTACAGGTAGTGGTACTTCGTTACGGTAGTACTAGTACAGGTAGTGCTACTGCGTTATGGTAGTTCTAGTACAGGTACTGCATTACGGTAGTATTGGTACAGGTAGTGGTACTGCGTCACGATTGTACTAGCACAGGTAATGCTACTGCGTTACAGTAGTACTAGTACAGGTAGTGGTACTGCGTTACGGTAGTTCTAGTACAGGTAGTGGTACTGCTTTACGGTAGTTCTAGTAAAGGTAGTGGTACTGCTTTACGGTAGTTGTGGTACAGGTAGTGGTACTGTGTTGCGGTAGATCTAGTACAGGAAGTGGTACTGCGTTGCGGTAGTACTAGTACAGGTAGTGATACTGCGTGACGGTAGTATTAGTACAGGTAGTGGTACTGCGTGACGGTAGTATTAGTACAGGTAGTGGTACTGCGTTACGGTAGTTCTAGTACAAGTAGTGGTACTGCTTTACGGTAGTTCTAGTAGTGGTAGTGGTATTGCCTTGCGGTAGTACTAGCAGAGGTAGTGCTACTGCATTACAATAGTACTAGTACAGGTAGTGGTACTGCGTTACGGTAGTTCTAGTACAGGTAGTGGTAGTGGTACTGCGTTGCGGTAGTACTAGCACAGGTAGTGGTACTGCATTATGGTAGTACTAGTACAGGTAGTGGTACTGCGTTGTGGTAGTTCTAGTACAGGTAGTGGTACTGCGTTATGGTAGTTCTAGTACAGGTAGTGGTACTGCGTTATGGTAGTATTAGTACAGGTAGTGGTACTGCGTTGCGGTAGTACTAGTACAGGTAGTGATACTGCGTTGTGGTAGTTCTAGTAAAGGTAGTTGTACTGCGTTACGGTAGTTCCAGTACAGGTAGTGGTACATGTAGGGGTTCTGTGGTACAGTCGTAGTAGAAGTAGTAGTACTGCGTTACGGTAGTACTAGTAAAGGTAGTGGTACTGCTTTACGGTAGTTCTAGTAGTGGTAGTGGTATTGCCTTGCGGTAGTACTAGCAGAGGTAGTGCTACTGCGTTACAGTAGTACTAGTACAGGTAGTGGTACTGTGTTACGGTAGTTCTAGTACAGTTACTGCGTTACGGTAGTTCTAGTACAGGTACTGCGTTACGGTGGTATTGGTACAAGTAGTGGTAGTAGTACTGCGTTGTGGTAGTACTAGTACAGGTAGTGGTACTGCGTTACGGTAGTATTAGTACAGGTAGTGGCAGTGGTACTGTGTTACGGTAGTTCTAGTACAGGTAGTGGTACTGCGTTGCGGTAGTTCTAGTACAGGTAGTGGTACTGCGTTACGGTAGTATTAGTACAGGTAGTGGTAGTGGTACTGCGTTACGGTAGTTCTAGTACAGGTAGTGGTACTGCATTACGGTAGTTCTAGTACAGGTAGTGGTACTGTGTTGCGGTAGTACTAGCACAGGTAGTGCTACTGCATTACAGTAGTACTAGTACAGGTAGTGTTACTGCGTTGCGGTAGTTCTAGTACAGGTAGTCGTACTGCGTTACGGTAGTTCTAGTACAGGTACGGCGTTACTGTAGTTCTAGTACAGGTAATGCTACTGCGTTACAGTAGTACTAGTACAGGTAGTGGTACTGCTTTACGGTAGTATTAATACAGATAGTGGGACTGCGTTACGGTATTACTAGTGCAGGTAGTGGTCCTGCGTTACGGTAGTAGAGGTAGTGGTATTGCGTTACGGTAGTATTAGTACAGTTAGTGGTACTGTGTTGCGGTAGATCTAGTACAGGAAGTGGTACTGCGTTGCGGTAGTTCTAGTACAGGCAGTGGTACTGCGTTACGGTAGTATTGGTACAGGTAGTGGTACTGCGTTACGGTCGTACTGGCACAGGTAATGCTACTGCGTTACAGTAGTACTAGTACAGGTAGTGGTACTGCATTACGGTAGTTCTAGTACAGGTATTGGTAATGCGTTACGGTAGTATTAGTACAGGTAGTGGTACAGCATTGCGGTAGTTCTAGTACAGGTAGTGGTACTGCGTTGCGGTAGTTCTAGTACAGGTAGTGCATTACGGTAGTATTGGTACAGGTAGTGGTACTGCGTCACGGTTGTACTAGCACAGGTAATGCTACTGCGTTACAGTAGTACTAGTACAGGTAGTGGTACTGCGTTACAGTCGTACTGTTACAGGTAATGCTACTGCGTTACAGTAATACTAGTACACGTAGTGGTTCTGCGTTACGGTAGTACTAGTACATGTAGTTGTACTGCGTTACGGTAGTACTAGTACAAGTAGTGATACTGCGTTGCAGTAATATTAGTACAGGTAGTGGTACTGCGTTACGGTAGTTCCAGTACAGGTAGTGGTACTGCTTTACGGTAGTTCTAGTAAAGGTAGTGGTACTGCTTTACGGTAGTTCTAGTACAGGTAGTGGTAGTGGTACTGCGTTGCGGTAGTACGAGCACAGGTAGTGCTACTGCCTTACAGTAATACTAGTACACGTAGTGGTACTGCGTTAAGGTAGTACTAGTACAGGTATTGGTATTGCGTTACGGTAGTTCTAGAACAAGTTGTGATACTGCTTTACGGTAGTTCTAGTACAGGTACTGCGTTACGGTAGTATTGGTACAGGTAGTGGTAGTGGTACTGTGTTGCGGTAGTACTAGTACAAGTAGTGGTACTGCGTTACGGTAGTGGTACTGCGTTATGGTAATAATAGTACAGGTAGTGGTACTGCGTTTCGGTAGTACAGGTAGTGGTACTGCGTTACGGTAGTATTAGTACAGGTAGTGGTACTGCGTTACGGTAGTACAGGTAGTGGTACTGCTTTACGGTAGTTCTAGTACAGGTAGTGGTAGTGGTACTGCGTTGCGGTAGTACGAGCACAGGTAGTGCTACTGCCTTACAGTAATACTAGTACACGTAGTGGTACTGCGTTAAGGTAGTACTAGTACAGGTAGTGGTATTGCGTTACGGTAGTTCTAGAACAAGTTGTGATACTGCTTTACGGTAGTTCTAGTACAGGTACTGCGTTACGGTAGTATTGGTACAGGTAGTGGTAGTGGTACTGTGTTGCGGTAGTACTAGTACAAGTAGTGGTACTGCGTTACGGTAGTGGTACTGCGTTACGGTAATACTAGTACAGGTAGTGGTACTGCGTTACGGTAGTATTAGTACAGGTAGTGGTATTGTGTTGCGGTAGTTCTAGTACAGGTAGTGGTACTGCGATGCGGTAGTTCTAGTACAGGTAATGGTAGTGGTACTGCTTTACGGTAGTAGTGGTAGTGGTAGTGGTACTGCGTTACGGAAGTACTAGTACGGGTAGTGGTACTGCATTACGGTAGTTCTAGTACAGGTAGTTGTAGTGGTACTGCGTTACGGTAGTACTAGTACAAGTAGTGGTAGGGGTACTGCGTTACGGTAGTAATAGTACAGGTAGTGGTACTGCATTACAGTAGTACTAGTACAGGTAGTGGTAGTGGTATTGCTTTATGGTAGTAATTGCGCAGGTAGTGGTACTGTGTTTCGGTCGTACTAGTATAGGTAGTGGTACTGCGTTTCGGTAGTACTAGTACAGGTAGTGGTAGTGGTACTGCTTTATGGTAGTAATAGCGCAGGTAGTGGTACTGTGTTACGGTAGTACTAGTACAGGTAGTGGTAGTGGTACTGCTTTACGGTAGTACTAGTAGTGGTAGTGGTACTGCGTTACGGTTGTACTAGTATAGGTAGTGGTACTGCATTTCGGTAGTACTAGTACAGGTAGTGGTAGTGGTACTGCGTTACGGTAGTTCTAGTACAGGTAGTGGTACTGGTTTACGATAGTTCTAGTACAGGTAGTGGTACTGCTTTACGGTAGTTCTAGTACAGGTAGTGGTACTTCGTTACGGTAGTACTAGTACAGGTAGTGCTACTGCGTTATGGTAGTTCTAGTACAGGTACTGCATTACGGTAGTATTGGTACAGGTAGTGGTACTGCGTCACGATTGTACTAGCACAGGTAATGCTACTGCGTTACAGTAGTACTAGTACAGGTAGTGGTACTGCGTTACGGTAGTTCTAGTACAGGTAGTGGTACTGCTTTATGGTAGTTCTAGTAAAGGTAGTGGTACTGCTTTACGTTAGTTGTGGTACAGGTAGTGGTACTGTGTTGCGGTAGATCTAGTACAGGAAGTGGTACTGCGTTGCGGTAGTACTAGTACAGGTAGTGATACTGCGTGACGGTAGTATTAGTACAGGTAGTGGTACTGCGTGACGGTAGTATTAGTACAGGTAGTGGTAGTGGTACTGCGTTGCGGTAGTACTAGCACAGGTAGTGGTACTGCATTATGGTAGTACTAGTACAGGTAGTGGTACTGCGTTGTGGTAGTTCTAGTACAGGTAGTGGTACTGCGTTATGGTAGTATTAGTACAGGTAGTGGTACTGCGTTATGGTTGTATTAGTACAGGTAGTGGTACTGCGTTGCGGTAGTACTAGTACAGGTAGTGGTACTGCGTTGTGGTAGTTCTAGTACAGGTAGTTGTACTGCGTTACGGTAGTTCCAGTACAGGTAGTGGTACATGTAGGGGTTCTGTGGTACAGTAGTAGTAGAAGTAGTAGTACTGCGTTACGGTAGTACTAGTAAAGGTAGTGGTTCTGCGTTACGGTAGTTCTGGTACAGGTAGTGCTACTGCGTTACAGTAGTACTAGTATAGATAGTGGTACTGCGTTGCGGTAGTACTAGTACAGGTAGTGATACTGCGTGACGGTAGTATTAGTACAGGTAGTGGTACTGCGTTACGGTAGTATTAGTACAGGTAGTGGTACTGCGTTACGGTAGTTCTAGTACAGGTAGTGGTACTGCGTTATGGTAGTATTAGTACAGATAGTGGTACTGCGTTGCGGTAGTTCCAGTACAGGTAGTGGTACATGTAGGGGTTCTGTGGTACAGTAGTAGTAGAAATAGTAGTACTGCGTTACGGTAGTACTAGTACAGGTAGTGGTACTGCGTTGTGGTAGTTCTAGTACAGGTAGTTGTACTTTGTTACGGTAGTTCTAGTACAGATAGTGGTACTGCGTTACGGTAGTATTAGTACAGGTAGTGGTACTGCGTTACGGTAGTACTAGTACAGGTAGTGGTACTGCGTTGTGGTAGTTCTAGTACAGGCAGTGGTACTTTGTTACGGTAGTTCTAGTACAGGTAGTGGTACTGCATTACGGTAGTATTAGTACAGATAGTGGTACTGCTTTACGGTAGTTCTAGTACAGGTAGTGGTACTTTGTTACGGTAGTACTAGTACAGGTAGTGCTACTGCGTTATGGTAGTTCTAGTACAGGTACTGCATTACGGTAGTATTGGTACAGGTAGTGGTACTGCGTCACGATTGTACTAGCACAGGTAATGCTACTGCGTTACAGTAGTACTAGTACAGGTAGTGGTACTGCGTTACGGTAGTTCTAGTACAGGTAGTGGTACTGCTTTACGGTAGTTCTAGTAAAGGTAGTGGTACTGCTTTACGGTAGTTGTGGTACAGGTAGTGGTACTGTGTTGCGGTAGATCTAGTACAGGAAGTGGTACTGCGTTGCGGTAGTACTAGTACAGGTAGTGATACTGCGTGACGGTAGTATTAGTACAGGTAGTGGTACTGCGTGACGGTAGTATTAGTACAGGTAGTGGTACTGCGTTACGGTAGTTCTAGTACAAGTAGTGGTACTGCTTTACGGTAGTTCTAGTAGTGGTAGTGGTATTGCCTTGCGGTAGTACTAGCAGAGGTAGTGCTACTGCATTACAATAGTACTAGTACAGGTAGTGGTACTGCGTTACGGTAGTTCTAGTACAGGTAGTGGTAGTGGTACTGCGTTGCGGTAGTACTAGCACAGGTAGTGGTACTGCATTATGGTAGTACTAGTACAGGTAGTGGTACTGCGTTGTGGTAGTTCTAGTACAGGTAGTGGTACTGCGTTATGGTAGTTCTAGTACAGGTAGTGGTACTGCGTTATGGTAGTATTAGTACAGGTAGTGGTACTGCGTTGCGGTAGTACTAGTACAGGTAGTGATACTGCGTTGTGGTAGTTCTAGTAAAGGTAGTTGTACTGCGTTACGGTAGTTCCAGTACAGGTAGTGGTACATGTAGGGGTTCTGTGGTACAGTCGTAGTAGAAGTAGTAGTACTGCGTTACGGTAGTACTAGTAAAGGTAGTGGTACTGCTTTACGGTAGTTCTAGTAGTGGTAGTGGTATTGCCTTGCGGTAGTACTAGCAGAGGTAGTGCTACTGCGTTACAGTAGTACTAGTACAGGTAGTGGTACTGTGTTACGGTAGTTCTAGTACAGTTACTGCGTTACGGTAGTTCTAGTACAGGTACTGCGTTACGGTGGTATTGGTACAAGTAGTGGTAGTAGTACTGCGTTGTGGTAGTACTAGTACAGGTAGTGGTACTGCGTTACGGTAGTACTAGTACAGGTAGTGTTACTGCGTTACGGTAGTTCTAGTACAGGTAGTGGTACTGCGTTGCGGTAGTTCTAGTACAGGTAGTGGTACTGCGTTACGGTAGTATTAGTACAGGTAGTGGTAGTGGTACTGCGTTACGGTAGTTCTAGTACAGGTAGTGGTACTGCATTACGGTAGTTCTAGTACAGGTAGTGGTACTGTGTTGCGGTAGTACTAGCACAGGTAGTGCTACTGCATTACAGTAGTACTAGTACAGGTAGTGTTACTGCGTTGCGGTAGTTCTAGTACAGGTAGTCGTACTGCGTTACGGTAGTTCTAGTACAGGTACGGCGTTACTGTAGTTCTAGTACAGGTAATGCTACTGCGTTACAGTAGTACTAGTACAGGTAGTGGTACTGCTTTACGGTAGTATTAATACAGATAGTGGGACTGCGTTACGGTATTACTAGTGCAGGTAGTGGTCCTGCGTTACGGTAGTAGAGGTAGTGGTATTGCGTTACGGTAGTATTAGTACAGTTAGTGGTACTGTGTTGCGGTAGATCTAGTACAGGAAGTGGTACTGCGTTGCGGTAGTTCTAGTACAGGCAGTGGTACTGCGTTACGGTAGTATTGGTACAGGTAGTGGTACTGCGTTACGGTCGTACTGGCACAGGTAATGCTACTGCGTTACAGTAGTACTAGTACAGGTAGTGGTACTGCATTACGGTAGTTCTAGTACAGGTATTGGTAATGCGTTACGGTAGTATTAGTACAGGTAGTGGTACAGCATTGCGGTAGTTCTTGTACAGGTAGTGGTACTGCGTTGCGGTAGTTCTAGTACAGGTAGTGCATTACGGTAGTATTGGTACAGGTAGTGGTACTGCGTCACGGTTGTACTAGCACAGGTAATGCTACTGCGTTACAGTAGTACTAGTACAGGTAGTGGTACTGCGTTACAGTCGTACTGTTACAGGTAATGCTACTGCGTTACAGTAATACTAGTACACGTAGTGGTTCTGCGTTACGGTAGTACTAGTACATGTAGTTGTACTGCGTTACGGTAGTACTAGTACAAGTAGTGATACTGCGTTGCAGTAATATTAGTACAGGTAGTGGTACTGCGTTACGGTAGTTCCAGTACAGGTAGTGGTACTGCTTTACGGTAGTTCTAGTAAAGGTAGTGGTACTGCTTTACGGTAGTTCTAGTACAGGTAGTGGTAGTGGTACTGCGTTGCGGTAGTACGAGCACAGGTAGTGCTACTGCCTTACAGTAATACTAGTACACGTAGTGGTACTGCGTTAAGGTAGTACTAGTACAGGTATTGGTATTGCGTTACGGTAGTTCTAGAACAAGTTGTGATACTGCTTTACGGTAGTTCTAGTACAGGTACTGCGTTACGGTAGTATTGGTACAGGTAGTGGTAGTGGTACTGTGTTGCGGTAGTACTAGTACAAGTAGTGGTACTGCGTTACGGTAGTGGTACTGCGTTATGGTAATAATAGTACAGGTAGTGGTACTGCGTTTCGGTAGTACAGGTAGTGGTACTGCGTTACGGTAGTATTAGTACAGGTAGTGGTACTGCGTTACGGTAGTACAGGTAGTGGTACTGCTTTACGGTAGTTCTAGTACAGGTAGTGGTAGTGGTACTGCGTTGCGGTAGTACGAGCACAGGTAGTGCTACTGCCTTACAGTAATACTAGTACACGTAGTGGTACTGCGTTAAGGTAGTACTAGTACAGGTAGTGGTATTGCGTTACGGTAGTTCTAGAACAAGTTGTGATACTGCTTTACGGTAGTTCTAGTACAGGTACTGCGTTACGGTAGTATTGGTACAGGTAGTGGTAGTGGTACTGTGTTGCGGTAGTACTAGTACAAGTAGTGGTACTGCGTTACGGTAGTGGTACTGCGTTACGGTAATACTAGTACAGGTAGTGGTACTGCGTTACGGTAGTATTAGTACAGGTAGTGGTATTGTGTTGCGGTAGTTCTAGTACAGGTAGTGGTACTGCGATGCGGTAGTTCTAGTACAGGTAATGGTAGTGGTACTGCTTTACGGTAGTAGTGGTAGTGGTAGTGGTACTGCGTTACGGAAGTACTAGTACGGGTAGTGGTACTGCATTACGGTAGTTCTAGTACAGGTAGTTGTAGTGGTACTGCGTTACGGTAGTACTAGTACAAGTAGTGGTAGGGGTACTGCGTTACGGTAGTAATAGTACAGGTAGTGGTACTGCATTACAGTAGTACTAGTACAGGTAGTGGTAGTGGTATTGCTTTATGGTAGTAATTGCGCAGGTAGTGGTACTGTGTTTCGGTCGTACTAGTATAGGTAGTGGTACTGCGTTTCGGTAGTACTAGTACAGGTAGTGGTAGTGGTACTGCTTTATGGTAGTAATAGCGCAGGTAGTGGTACTGTGTTACGGTAGTACTAGTACAGGTAGTGGTAGTGGTACTGCTTTACGGTAGTACTAGTAGTGGTAGTGGTACTGCGTTACGGTTGTACTAGTATAGGTAGTGGTACTGCATTTCGGTAGTACTAGTACAGGTAGTGGTAGTGGTACTGCCTTACGGTAGTACTAGTACAGGTAGTGGTACTGTGTTACAGTAGTACTAGTAGAGGTAGTGGTAGTTGTACTGCTTTATGGTCGTACTAGTATAGGTAGTGATACTGTTACAGTAGTACTAGTACAGGTAGATGTACTGCGTTACGGTAGTACTCGTACAGGCAGATGTACTGCGTTACGTTAGTACTCGTACAGGTAGATGTACTGCGTTACGGTAGTACTAGTATAGGTAGTGGTACTGCGTTACAGACCGGAAACAACAGGAGTTCTCTGGTTGCACTAACACCATGTTTGAAGGCGCTTCAGCTGATGTTTTTGAAGCTGCTGCAAGAAGACACGCCCCTCTTGTCAATCAAAGCAGCTGAGCCAATGAGCTTCGGTCCATGGCTCTCCCGGTTTGTCCGTTGTCTGCAGCTGCTTCACCTCCACCTCGGCGCGCTCTGCTGTGACCTCTGAACTCTCCAGGTAGGAAGACACTCCCACTGCTGTCACCGACATGACTGTCTGCCGTGTCACTTGGACGGAA
Organism: Embiotoca jacksoni; assembly: GCF_022577435.1. Taxonomy (NCBI): domain Eukaryota; kingdom Metazoa; phylum Chordata; class Actinopteri; family Embiotocidae; genus Embiotoca; species Embiotoca jacksoni. The sequence goes on along the minus strand of NW_027185307.1, from coordinate 177,061 downwards.
CACGGTGTTTCCGGGTCACAGACCGGACCAGCTCACCGCTCTGGTGGTTCACCTGCTAACGACCGTGTGGACGTCAGACTGTAGAAACGGACCTGCAGCTGACTGTAGTTCACGAACTGTCCTTTAGGAGGCGTCGAGTTAATTTCATCGACAGCACCTTCAGCACGCGGACATCCCATCACAGTGTCCTTGTCTGCTTCACTATTGGACGAAGTGCACGTGACATCCAGCCCAGGAGCAGATCAGCTGACTTCCAGTCTCACACATGACTGACAGGAACAGATCGATCATCAGCAGTCCTGTTTGATCCAGAACAAGAACTCATGTTCCACATAGTTTATTCAACGTGAAGATTTACTGATAATTACAAGTTACTTTAAACTGAATGCCTTTTGATGATTTAATGATGTCTCTGTCTGTCCAACTGTCTGTCTGCTGTCTGTCTGTCTCTCTCTCTGTCTCTGTCCGTCTGTCTGTCTCTCTCTCTCTGTCTCTCTCTGTCTGTCTCTCTCTCTCTGTCTCTCTCTGTCTGTCTCTCTCTGTCTGTCTCTGTCTCTGTCTCTCTCAGTCTATCTCTGTCTGTCTCTCTCTCTCTCTCTGTCTCTCTCTCTCTGTCTCTCTCTCTCTGTCTCTCTCTGTCTCTCCCTGTCTGTCTGTCTCTGTCTGTCTCTGTCCGTCTGTCTCTCTCTCTGTCTCTCTCTCTGTCTCTCTCAGTCTATCTCTGTCCGTCTGTCTGTCTCTCTGTCTCTCTCTCTGTCTGTCCGTCTGTCTCTCTGTCTCTCTCTGTCTGTCTGTCTCTGTCCGTCTGTCTGTCTCTCTGTCTCTGTCTGTCTGTCTCTGTCTATCTCTGTCTGTCCGTCCATCTGTCTCTGTCCGTCTGTCCGTCTGTTGCATGGTGGATGATGAATCATTATATTTCTGATGATTGATGATTTCTGTCAGATGTTCAGGAATGAGTCACTGATTGGTCCTCTGTTGTCTGCTGGCTCCGCCTCCTCATGGACATGTACGTGGACCTCTGCAGGTCATTTGGGTAAGTTAGAGGTCCAGTACAACAACGCCTGGAAACTCAGGGGACATATTATTAATAAGTGTATAAATAAATTGATTGATTGATTGAGTTAGTGAGTCTTTTAGTTAGTTGGTGATTTATCTGCTAACCGATCTAATCCAGTTCAAACTGCAGTAACTAGATCAGACCATCTCATCAGATTGATCTGCTGCGAGTCCATTGAAACACTGATCAGTCAGAGATGAGCCGAGTCATCAGAAAACAACCTTGTAGATACGTTTTAATGTGAAAGTCTTCTGTCCTCAGACTTCCTGTTTGGATGGCGTCACTGCTCCACGCTGCCAAGCGGCTGAGGAGTGACCCGGCCCGCCGCAGGAAGGCGTACCGTCTGCTGCACAGGAAGCTGGTCTGAACCTGCAGCCGCAATCCCATTACAGCAATAATAACAAGAATAACAATATTAATAATAATAATAATAACAACAATAATAATAATTTCTTGGTCCTCCTGTGTTGTGGGTTCATGTCTCAGCTCCTCTTCGTCTGTCTCCAGGTGTTTCAGGGCGTCGGGCTGAAGGAGGAGACTCCGTGTCGGACCACCTTTGTTTACCCTGAGCAGGTGAAGATGTTGATGCGCTCGGCCTTCCCAGAGGACGTCTGTGACTACCCGGACCCCTCTCATGATCAGGTGACCATCAGACACCTGGATCAGGTGACCATCAGACACCTGGATCAGGTGATCTCAGACACCTGGATCAGGTGATCTCCAGACACCTGGATCAGGTGACCATCAGACACCTGGATCAGGTGACCATCAGACACCTGGATCAGGTGACCTCAGACACCTGGATCAGGTGATCTCCAGACACCTGGATCAGGTGACCATCAGACACCTGGATCAGGTGACCTCAGACACCTGGATCAGGTGATCTCCAGACACCTGGATCAGGTGACCATCAGACACCTGGATCAGGTGACCATCAGACACCTGGATCAGGTGACCATCAGACACCTGGATCAGGTGATCTCAGACACCTGGATCAGGTGACCATCAGACACCTGGATCAGGTGATCTCAGACACCTGGATCAGGTGATCTCAGACACCTGGATCAGGTGACCATCAGACACCTGGATCAGGTGATCTCCAGACACCTGGATCAGGTGACCATCAGACACCTGGATCAGGTGATCTCAGACACCTGGATCAGGTGATCTCAGACACCTGGATCAGGTGATCTCAGACACCTGGATCAGGTGACCATCAGACACCTGGATCAGGTGATCTCAGACACCTGGATCAGGTGATCTCCAGACACCTGGATCAGGTGACCATCAGACACCTGGATCAGGTGACCATCAGACACCTGGATCAGGTGATCTCAGACACCTGGATCAGGTGACCATCAGACACCTGGATCAGGTGACCTCAGACACCTGGATCAGGTGTGTTAACAGCGTGTGTTAAATGTCTGCGGTGATGTAACGAGGTCTTCCTGTCTCTGGTTCCAGGTGGTCTACGTCTCTATGGAGGACCTGCACAACGTCTCAGCCAGCTGAAGTCTGCACAGATAACACAGCTCACAGTTATAGACCAGTTCTGTTCTGGTAGACCGGTTCTGGTTGGTGTTGGGTTCATTGTGATGTTTCAGGATGTGTAACTCTGACCAGTTGCAGTTGTTCAGCATAAATAAATAAAGTGACTATCACAGAGTGCAGCTGTTCTTTAATCTGATGATGATGACGATGTTCAGGTTCTCTGAGCTGTTCCTCTTCTTCTTCAGTAGAAACGGTTGGTTCTGGACCTCAGGATGAAGGGGGAGGATACCATCTACACCTGTCAGGATGAAAACGTCAGCAGCAGCAGGGCCTCAGGTGGAGGGTTACCTGACGGAGTTGGTCATTGGGCTGTGTGTGGATCGGTGGAGCCAGCAGGGGGCGCTGTCAGCCTGGACATGGTGCAGTGGTTGAAATGAATGAAAGCTCCGCAGCACCTCACCAGCCGGTTAGAAGTTCTGAGACTTTTAATTAGGACCAGAGCACCGAGCACCGGTGTGAAAGCTCTATTGTATTTCATAAAAATGTTCTTGGGCATTCAACGTTCAACGTTCTTCTTCTTACGTAAAGTGATTTTCCTTTTTGGAGGCTTTATCATATTCAAAAACTCATGAAAGTGGAAACACATTTGTCTCCTGGCGAAAAATGTCTTATTCCAGTGGAGTCGCGAGTGGGCGTGGCCAAACAGCTCAAGAGCGCCCCCTACAGAGATGCCCCGGCGGCCACATTTACCTAAATTCACCAAATCCGGTGGACACGTGTATCACACCTGGACGCACAAAAAAGTTACATCGCACCGTTACGTCAACTTGACAGGAAGTCCACCATTTTGAATTTAGTCGCCATTTTGGGCGATTCTGACACGTTGTACTTTGTCGAACTCCTCCGAGGGATTTTGTCGGACCGACTTGAATTTAGGTTCTCTGGATAGAAAACATGTTTGGGATTAAAAGTTATCAAAATAATTCGTTTTCGTCGATGTGTGTGCCTGTAAAAGGCGGCCATTTTGAGTGTCTCGCCATGAAACTCCAAGTTGCTTTAAATCTTATGTACATGGACCGACCTTCTCCAAACATCACAGGTATGATAACAGCCCCGCCCTGAAGACCCTTGTGGGGTAATATTTGCTCATAGTCATAGCGCCCCCTGTTGGCCACTGGAAATGACACTTTGGAGGAGACGGCTTCGGGGAGGCGGCGCGCCGGACTGCGAGGGCCCATACATCACTGCTTGCAGTTTTAATTCAACGTATTATTAGATTTGCGTGCATGTCTGTGTATTATTAGATTTGTTTGTGTGTCTGTTATTAGGAATGCGTGTTTCTGTGTTATCAGAGTCGTGTTTTTCTGCATATTATTTGAGATGTGTGTATTTTTTTGTATTATTAGAGATGTGTATGTGGCTGTGTATTATTAATTCAATTCAATTCAATTCAACTTTATTTATATAGCGCCAAGTCACAACACAGGTTATTTCATGGCACTTAACACATTAAAGTCCTTACAGCAAGACTTTATAATATTATACAGAGAAACCAACAATTCAACAATTCATCAATTCAACAATTCAACAATTCCCACATAAGCTAGGAGGGAAAAAACTCCTCTTTAAGAGAGAAAAACCTCCAACAGACGGAAGAAAAACTCACTTTAACAGGAAGAAACCTCCAACAGAACCAGGATCAGAGGTGGGCGGAGCTTCTGTTAACAGAACCAGGATCAGAGGTGAGCGGAGCATTTGTTAACAGAACCAGGCTCAGAGGTGGGCGGAGCATCTGTTGACAGAACCAGGATCAGAGGTGGGCGGAGCATCTGCCTCGACCGGTTGGGGTGAGAGGAGAGCAGAGAGAGAAAAGGACAGCATAGAGATAGAAGAGAAGAACTGTTGGTGGAGACGACAATCACAGAGCAGAGACATGCAGCTCCATGACGGGACATCTGGAAAAGAAAGAACAGAAACTACACGAGCGAAGGAACTATTAGAGATCTGTTTTTGCGTGTATTATTAGAGATGTTTGTTTTTCTGTGTCATTAGAAATGTGGGAGTGGACGATGCCATCGTCTACCTGCTGCAACAAGCTCAGTCTCACCTGGATGGAACCGGTGACTCTGTGAGAATCACTTTCTTTGATTTCTCCAGTGCATTTAACACCATCCAACCACTGCTGCTGAGTGAGAAGCTGCAGGTGGTGGGGGTGGACACGTCCACCGTCTCCTGGATCACTGACTACCTGACAGACAGACCACAGTTTGTCCGTCTGGGCAGTGTGCTGTCTGATACGGTGGTCAGTGGTACTGGAGCTCCTCAGGGAACTGTTCTGTCTCCTTCCTGTTCACCTTCTACACAACTGACTTCCAGAACAACTCAGAGTCAAGACATCTGCAGAAGTTCTCTGATGACTCTGCAGTGGTCGGTGTATAAGGGATGGACGGGAGGAGGAGTCAGTGGTCGGTGTATAAGGGATGGACGGGAGGAGGAGTCAGTGGTCGGTGTATAAGGGATGGACGGGAGGAGGAGTCAGTGGTCGGTGTATAAGGGATGGACGGGAGGAGGAGTCAGTGGACAGTGTATAAGGGATGGACGGGAGGAGGAGTCAGTGGTCGGTGTATAAGGGATGGACGGGAGGAGGAGTCAGTGGTTGGTGTATAAGGGATGGACGGGAGGAGGAGTCAGTGGACAGTGTATAAGGGATGGACGGGAGGAGGAGTTAGTGGTCGGTGTATAAGGGATGGACGGGAGGAGGAGTACAGGACAGTAGTGGAGGACTTTGTGGAGTGGGCTGGTAGAAATCACCTCCTCCTGAACGTGGCCAAGACCAGAGAGATGGTGGTCGACTTCAGGAGGAAGATGACGGCTCCACAACCGCTGAGAGTTCTGGGAGAGGAGGTGGACATGGTTGAGGAGTACAAGTACCTGGTGTCTCCATGACAACAGACTGAACTGGAAGACCAACATCAACGCTGTCTACAAGAAGGTGATGAGTCGACTCTTTTTCTTGAGGAAACTTCGATCCTTCAATGTGTGCAGCGAGATGTTGGAGATGTTCTACCATCTGTTGTGGCCAGTGAACTGTACTTCTAGTAGTCTGCTGGGGGGGGGGGGGGAGGGGGGCAGCATTGGAGCCGGAGACACCAACAGACTTAACAAACTGGTTAAGAAGGCCGGCTCCATCATTGGCTGCAAACTGGACAGTCTGGAAAAGGAGGTGGAGAGGAGGACGCTGAGGAAACTATTATCCATATTGGATAATCCTGACCACCCTCTCCACCTGCTGCAGGGACAGAGGAGGACGTTCTCCAAAAGACTCCTCCAGCTGCTGTCATAAGGACAGATACAGGAGATCATTCCAGATACAGGAGATCATTCCAGATACAGGAGATCATTCCAGATACAGGAGATCATTCCTGATACAGGAGATCGTTCCTGATATAGGAGATCATTCCTGATACAGGAGATCATTCCTGATACAGGAGATCATTCCTGATACAGGAGATCATTCCTGATATAGGAGATCATTCCAGATACAGGAGATCATTCCAGATACAGGAGATCTTTCCAGATACAGGAGATCATTCCAGATACAGGAGATCATTCCTGATACAGGAGATCATTCCTGTCCACTGCAATAAGACTGTACAATAACTCAACTCTGGCAAAATCCATCAAACAACAATAACACTGTTGTCTGTGTTTCTTGTTTGTTTAAATATTTAAAAAAAACTAAAAAAAACTTTGCACTATTGTTTATTTAGTTTTAATTTAATTATTCTATTTGATTTTATTTTATTCTATTTTATTGTATATACTATGCATTTTTATATTTAATATTTTTTTACTGTTATTTTATTTCTTTCCTGTATCTATAAATGCTGCTGTAGCGATTAATAAAGTATCTATCTATCTATCTATCTATCTATCTATCTATCTATCTATCTATCTATCTATCTATCTATCTATCTATCTATCTATCTATCTATCTATCTATCTATCTATCTATCTATCTATCTATGTGTGTATGTGTGTATTTTTGTTTATTATTAGACACGTGTAGTTTTTTTGACTTATTAGAGATGTTTGTGTGTCTGTGTTATTAGAGATGTTTGTGTGTGTCTTTGTATTATTAGACATCTGTGTGTGTCTCTGACTGCTGGAGACTGAACTAATCATCAATCAGAGATCCTTATGAGTTCCCAAGAAGGTAAATAGAGCTCGGACCTCGTTTCTGAATTGGTACCTGGTGGATAAGGTCTGTTGACATCTTGATGATTTCCTAAACAGAACCAGATCTACTGGGTCCAGATGAAGGATGGCTGATTACCATGTCACTCATGAATAATTCAGTTCCAGGAAACAAAGCAGAGTTAAGGACCACTTGTGGTGGAATGAGGGGGGTAGGGTTGGGTGGGGAGTTTTGGGGGTGGAGGGCCTCTGTGAGGTTTACTTCGGGCCTCTGCAGCACTTATGTAAATTCAGGAGTGGCTGCATGATGGTTTCCTCCTGTAACCGTTGGTTACCAGGAAACATGGAGGCTCACGGTGTCTCCGTCTCTGGTCCACAGAGAACAGGAGCTCACAGCTGTTGCCTTGGAGACCATGTGGAGGTCTGATGGTTCTGGAGCTGTTCAGTGATGTTCTCAATGTCCAGGATCAGTCAGAATTACTGACTCTCTGCAGTCATACACCAGGCCCAACATACATGTTCTGATGACATCATCTATGTATGAACACAGTGTGGTAGGTTGAATGTGATTCAGTCTGTATTAATAATAGTAATATAAAGAGATGTTGGACCTGGAGGGAACTCTGCTGGAACCAGCGTTCGGTCACCTGTCTGATGTTTAACGTGTTATAAACAGGATTTAGAACTATTTGTTGAAATACCGTCTCTGTGTACGTCTCCGTGATTCGTGTACGTCTCTCACAGCAACATGTTTACAGCAGAATGTTTAAAGCAGCATGTTTACATTTGCATGTTTACATTTGCATGTTTACAGCTGTATGTTTACAGCAGAATGTTTACAGCAGCATGTTTACAGCAAAATGTTTACAGCAAAATGTTTACAGCAGCAGAATGTTTACAGCAGCATGTTTACAGCAAAATGTTTACAGCAGCAGCATGTTTACAGCAGCATGTTTACAGCAGCAGCATGTTTACAGCTGCATGTTTACACGAGCAGGATGTTTACATCAGCATGTTTACAGCTGCATGTTTACAGCAGCATGTTTACACTGGCAGGATGTTTACAACAGCGTGTTTACAGCAGTGTGTTTACATCTGTGTGTTTACAGCAGCGTGTTTACAGCTGCGTGTTTACAGCAGCATAGTTACAGCTGCGTGTTTACAGCAGCATGTTTACAGCTGTATTTTTCAGCAGAATGATTACAGCAGCATGTTTACACTAGCAGGATGCTTACATCTGTGTGTTTACAGCAGCATGTTTACAGCAGCATGTTTACAGCAGCAGCATGTTTACAGCTGCATGTTTACAGCAGCATGTTTACAGCAGCGTGTTTACAGCAGCGTGTTTACATCTGTGTGTTTACAGCAGCGTGTTTACAGCTGCGTGTTTACTGCAGCATGTTTACAGCTGCGTGTTTACAGCAGCAGCATGTTTACAGCAGCATGTTTACAGAAACATGTTTACAGCAGCATGTTTACAGCAGCGTGTTTACAGAAACGTGTTTACAGCAGCGTGTTTACAGCAGCGTGTTTACAGAAACATGTTTGCAGCAACATGTTTACAGCAGCATCTTTACAGAAACATGTTTACAGCAGCATGTTTACAGCAACATGTTTACAGCCGCATGTTTACAGCAGCACGTTTACAGCAGCATGTTTACAGCAGCATGTTTACAGCTGCATGTTTACAGCAGCATGTTTACAGCAGCATGTTTACAGCAGCATGTTTACAGCAACATGTTTACAGCAGCATTTTTACAGCAGCATGTTTACAGCAACATGTTTACAGCAGCATTTTTACAGCAGCATGTTTACAGCTGCATGTTTACAGCAGCATGTTTACAGCAACATGTTTACAGCCGCATGTTTACAGCAGCATGTTTACAGCTGCATGTTTACAGCAGCATTTTTACAGCAGCATGTTTACAGCTGCATGTTTACAGCAGCATGTTTACAGCAACATGTTTACAGCCGCATGTTTACAGCAACATGTTTACAGCCGCATGTTTACAGCAGCACGTTTACAGCAGCATGTTTACAGCAGCATGTTTACAGCTGCATGTTTACAGCAGCATGTTTACAGTAGCATTTTTACAGCAGCATGTTTACAGGAGAATGTTTACAGCAGCATGTTTACAGCAGCATGTTTACAGCAGCATGTTTACAGCAGCACGTTTACAGCAGCATGTTTACAGCAGCATGTTTACAGCAACATGTTTACAGCAACATGTTTACAGTAGCATTTTTACAGCAGCATGTTTACAGGAGAATGTTTACAGCAGCATGTTTACAGCAGCATGTTTACAGCAGCATGTTTAAAGCTGCATGTTTACAGAAACATGTTTACAGAAACATGTTGACAGCAGCATGTTTACAGCAGCATGTTTACAGAAACATGTTTACAGAAACATGTTTACAGCAGCGTGTTTACAGCAGCGTGTTTACAGCAGCATGTATACAGCTGTATTTTTCAGCAGAATGATTACAGCAGCATGCATACAGCAGCATGTTTACACCTGCATGTTTACACTAGCAGGATGTTTACAGCAGCATGTTTACACTAGCAGGATGTTTACAGCAGCTTGTTTACAGCAGCGTGTTTGCAGCAGGATCATGTTTACAGCAGAATGTTTACAGCAGCAGCATGTTTACAGCTGTATTTTTCAGCAGAATGATTACAGCAGCATGTTTACAGCAGCATGTTTACAGCAGCATGTTTACACTAGCCGGATGTTTACAGCAGCGTGTTTACAGCAGCGTGTTTGCAGCAGCATGTTTACAGCAGAATGTTTACAGCAAAATGTTTACAGAAGCAGCATGTTTACAGCTGTATTTTTCAGCAGAATTATTACAACAGCATGTTTACAGCAGCATGTTTACAGCTGCATGTTTACACTAGCAGGATGTTTACAGCAGCGTTTTTATAGCAGCGTGTTTACATCTATGTGTTTACAGCAGCGTGTTTACAGCAGCATGTTTACACTAGCAGCACGTTTACAGCTGCATGTTTACAGCAGCATGTTTACAGCAGCATGTTTACAGAAACATGTTTACAGCAGCATATTTACAGAAACATGTTTGCAGCAGCAAGTTTACAGCAGCATGTTTACAGAAACATGTTTACAGAAACATGTTTACAGCAGCGTGTTTACAGCAGCGTGTTTACAGCAGCAGCATGTTTACAGCAGCAGCATGTGTTCAGCTGTATATTTCAGCAGAATGATTACAGCAGCATGTTTACAGCAGCATGTTTACAGCTGCATGTTTACACTAGCAGGATGTTTACAGCAGCATGTTTACAGCAAAATGTTTACAGCAGCAGCATGTTTACAGCAGCATGTTTACAGCTGCATGTTTACACTAGCAGGATGTTTACAGCAGCATGTTTACAGCAAAATGTTTACAGCAGCAGCATGTTTACAGCAGAATGTTTACAGCAGCAGCATGTTTACTGCTGTATTTTTCAGCAGAATGATTACAGCAGCATGTTTACTCTTGCAGGATGTTTACAGCAGCATGTTTACAGCTGCATGTTTACAGCAGCATGTTTACACTAGCAAGATGTTTACAGCAGCGTGTTTACATCTGTGTGTTTACAGCAGCGTGTTTACAGCAGCGTGTTTACAGCAGCATGTTTACAGTAGCAGGATGTTTACAGCAGCGTGTTTACAGAAACATGTTTACATCTGTGTGTTTACAGCAGCGTGTTTACAGCAGCATGTTTACAGCAGCAGCATGTTTACAGCTGTATTTTTCAGCAGAATGATTACAGCAGCATGTTTACACTAGCAGGATGCTTACATCTGTGTGTTTACAGCAGCATGTTTACAGCAGCATGTTTACAGCAGCAGCATGTTTACAGCTCCATGTTTACAGCAGCATGTTTACAGAAACGTGTTTACAGCAGCGTGTTTACAGCAGCGTGTTTACAGCTGCGTGTTTACAGCTGCATGTTTACTCTTGCAGGATGTTTACAGCAGCATGTTTACAGCTGCATGTTTACAGCAGCATGTTTACACTAGCAAGATGTTTACAGCAGCGTGTTTGCAGCAGGATCATGTTTACAGCAGAATGTTTACAGCAAAATGTTTACAGAAGCAGCATGTTTACAGCTGTATTTTTCAGCAGAATGATTACAGCAGCATGTTTACAGCAGCATGTTTACAGCTGCATGTTTACACTAGCAGGATGTTTACAGCAGCATTTTTACACGAGCAGGATGTTTACACGAGCAGGATGTTTACAGCAGCGTGTTTACAGAAACGTGTTTACAGCAACGTGTTTACAGCAGCTTGTTTACAGCAGCATGTTTACAGCAGCATGTTTAAAGCTGCATGTTTACAGAAACATGTTTACAGAAACATGTTGACAGCAACATGTTTACAGCAGCATGTTTACAGCAGCATGTTTACAGCAGCATGTTTATAGAAACATGTTTACAGAAACATGTTTACAGAAACATGTTTACAGCAGCGTGTTTACAGCTGTGTGTTTACAGCAGCGTGTTTACAGCTGCGTGTTTACTGCAGCATGTTTACAGCTGCGTGTTTACAGCAACATGTTTACAGCAGCATGTTTACAGAAACGTGTTTAGAGCAGCATGTTTACAGCAGCGTGTTTACAGAAACGTGTTTACAGCAGCGTGTTTACAGCAGCGTGTTTACAGCTGCGTGTTTACAGCAGCGTGTTTACAGAAACATCATTGCAGCAACATGTTTACAGCAGCATCTTTACAGAAACATGTTTACAGCAGCATGTTTACAGCAGCATGTTTACAGCAACATGTTTACAGCCGCACGTTTACAGCAGCACGTTTACAGCAGCATGTTTACAGCAGCATGTTTACAGCTGCATGTTTACAGCAGCCTGTTTACAGCAGCATGTTTACAGCTGCATGTTTACAGCAGCATGTTTACAGCAGCATGTTTACAGCAGCATGTTTACAGCAACATGTTTACAGCAACATGTTTACAGCAACATGTTTACAGTAGCATTTTTACAGCAGCATGTTTACAGGAGAATGTTTACAGCAGCATGTTTACAGCAGCATGTTTACAGCAGCATGTTTAAAGCTGCATGTTTACAGAAACATGTTTACAGAAACATGTTGACAGCAGCATGTTTACAGCAGCATGTTTACAGAAACATGTTTACAGAAACATGTTTACAGCAGCGTGTTTACAGCAGCATGCATACAGCAGCATGTTTACACCTGCATGTTTACACTAGCAGGATGTTTACAGCAGCATGTTTACACTAGCAGGATGTTTACAGCAGCTTGTTTACAGCAGCGTGTTTGCAGCAGGATCATGTTTACAGCAGAATGTTTACAGCAGCAGCATGTTTACAGCTGTATTTTTCAGCAGAATGATTACAGCAGCATGTTTACAGCAGCATGTTTACAGCAGCATGTTTACACTAGCCGGATGTTTACAGCAGCGTGTTTACAGCAGCGTGTTTGCAGCAGCATGTTTACAGCAGAATGTTTACAGCAAAATGTTTACAGAAGCAGCATGTTTACAGCTGTATTTTTCAGCAGAATTATTACAACAGCATGTTTACAGCAGCATGTTTACAGCTGCATGTTTACACTAGCAGGATGTTTACAGCAGCGTTTTTATAGCAGCGTGTTTACATCTATGTGTTTACAGCAGCGTGTTTACAGCAGCATGTTTACACTAGCAGCACGTTTACAGCTGCATGTTTACAGCAGCATGTTTACAGCAGCATGTTTACAGAAACATGTTTACAGCAGCATATTTACAGAAACATGTTTGCAGCAGCAAGTTTACAGCAGCATGTTTACAGAAACATGTTTACAGAAACATGTTTACAGCAGCGTGTTTACAGCAGCGTGTTTACAGCAGCAGCATGTTTACAGCAGCAGCATGTGTTCAGCTGTATATTTCAGCAGAATGATTACAGCAGCATGTTTACAGCAGCATGTTTACAGCTGCATGTTTACAGCAGCAGCATGTTTACAGCAGCATGTTTACAGCTAAATGTTTACAGCAGCAGCATGTTTACAGCAGAATGTTTACAGCAGCAGCATGTTTACTGCTGTATTTTTCAGCAGAATGATTACAGCAGCATGTTTACAGCAGCATGTTTACAGCTGCATGTTTACTCTTGCAGGATGTTTACAGCAGCATGTTTACAGCTGCATGTTTACAGCAGCATGTTTACACTAGCAAGATGTTTACAGCAGCGTGTTTACATCTGTGTGTTTACAGCAGCGTGTTTACAGCAGCGTGTTTACAGCAGCATGTTTACAGTAGCAGGATGTTTACAGCAGCGTGTTTACAGAAACATGTTTACATCTGTGTGTTTACAGCAGCGTGTTTACAGCAGCATGTTTACAGCAGCAGCATGTTTACAGCTGTATTTTTCAGCAGAATGATTACAGCAGCATGTTTACACTAGCAGGATGCTTACATCTGTGTGTTTACAGCAGCATGTTTACAGCAGCATGTTTACAGCAGCAGCATGTTTACAGCTCCATGTTTACAGCAGCATGTTTACAGAAACGTGTTTACAGCAGCGTGTTTACAGCAGCGTGTTTACAGCTGCGTGTTTACAGCTGCATGTTTACTCTTGCAGGATGTTTACAGCAGCATGTTTACAGCTGCATGTTTACAGCAGCATGTTTACACTAGCAAGATGTTTACAGCAGCGTGTTTGCAGCAGGATCATGTTTACAGCAGAATGTTTACAGCAAAATGTTTACAGAAGCAGCATGTTTACAGCTGTATTTTTCAGCAGAATGATTACAGCAGCATGTTTACAGCAGCATGTTTACAGCTGCATGTTTACACTGGCAGGATGTTTACAGCAGCATGTTTACAGCTGCATGTTTACAGCAGCATGTTTACACGAGCAGGATGTTTACACGAGCAGGATGTTTACAGCAGCGTGTTTACAGAAACGTGTTGACAGTAACATGTTTACAGCAGCATGTTTACAGCAGCATGTTTACAGCAGCATGTTTATAGAAACATGTTTACAGAAACATGTTTACAGAAACATGTTTACAGAAACATGTTTACAGCAGCGTGTTTACAGCTGTGTGTTTACAGCAGCGTGTTTACAGCTGCGTGTTTACTGCAGCATGTTTACAGCTGCGTGTTTACAGCAACATGTTTACAGCAGCATGTTTACAGAAACGTGTTTAGAGCAGCATGTTTACAGCAGCGTGTTTACAGAAACGTGTTTACAGCAGCGTGTTTACAGCAGCGTGTTTACAGAAACATCATTGCAGCAACATGTTTACAGCAGCATCTTTACAGAAACATGTTTACAGCAGCATGTTTACAGCAGCATGTTTACAGCAACATGTTTACAGCCGCACGTTTACAGCAGCACGTTTACAGCAGCATGTTTACAGCAGCATGTTTACAGCTGCATGTTTACAGCAGCCTGTTTACAGCAGCATGTTTACAGCTGCATGTTTACAGCAGCATGTTTACAGCAGCATGTTTACAGCAACATGTTTACAGCAGCATTTTTACAGCAGCATGTTTACAGCTGCATGTTTACAGCAGCATGTTTACAGCAACATGTTTACAGCAGCATTTTTACAGCAGCATGTTTACACCAGAATGTTTACAGCAGCATGTTTACAGCAGCATCTTTTCAGCAGCATGTTTAAAGCTGCATGTTTACAGAAACATGTTTACAGAAACATGTTGACAGCAACATGTTTACAGCAGCATGTTTACAGCAGCATGTTTACAGCAGCATGTTTACAGAAATATGTTTACAGAAACATGTTTACAGCAGCGTGTTTACAGCAGCGTGTTTACAGCAGCATGTTTACAGCAGCATGTATACAGCTGTATTTTTCAGCAGAATGATTACAGCAGCATGCTTACAGCAGCATGTTTACACCTGCATGTTTACACTAGCAGGATGTTTACAGCAGCGTGTTTACAGCAGCGTGTTTGCAGCAGCATCATGTTTACAGCAGAATGTTTACAGCAAAATGTTTACAGAAGCAGCATGTTTACAGCTGTATTTCTCAGCAGAATTATTACAACAGCATGTTTACAGCAGCATGTTTACAGCTGCATGTTTACACTAGCAGGATGTTTACAGCAGCGTTTTTATAGCAGCGTGTTTACATCTGTGTGTTTACAGCAGCGTGTTTACAGCAGCATGTTTACACTAGCAGCACGTTTACAGCTGCATGTTTACAGCAGCATGTTTACAGAAACATGTTTACAGCAGCATATTTACAGAAACATGTTTGCAGCAGCAAGTTTACAGCAGCATGTTTACAGAAACATGTTTACAGAAACATGTTTACAGCAGCGTGTTTACAGCAGCGTGTTTACAGCAGCAGCATGTTTACAGCTGTATATTTCAGCAGAATGATTACAGCAGCATGTTTACAGCAGCATGTTTACAGCTGCATGTTTACACTAGCAGGATGTTTACAGCAAAATGTTGTCAGCAGCAGCATGTTTACAGCAGCAGCATGTTTACAGCAAAATGTTTACAGCAGCAGCATGTTTACAGCAGCATGTTTAAAGCGAAATGTTTACAGCAGCAGCATGTTTACAGCAGAATGTTTACAGCAGCAGCATGTTTACTGCTGTATTTTTCAGCAGCATGTTTACAGCAGCATGTTTACAGAAGCATGTTTACAGCAGCATGTTTACAGAAACATGTTTACAGAAACATGTTTACAGAAACATGTTTACAGCAGCGTGTTTACAGCTGTGTGTTTACAGCAGCGTGTTTACAGCTGCGTGTTTACTGCAGCATGTTTACAGCTGCGTGTTTACAGCAACATGTTTACAGCAGCATGTTTACAGAAACATGTTTAGAGCAGCATGTTTACAGCAGCGTGTTTACAGAAACGTGTTTACAGCAGCGTGTTTACAGCAGCGTGTTTACAGCTGCGTGTTTACAGCAGCGTGTTTACAGAAACATCATTGCAGCAACATGTTTACAGCAGCATCTTTACAGAAACATGTTTACAGCAGCATGTTTACAGCAGCATGTTTACAGCAACATGTTTACAGCCGCACGTTTACAGCAGCACGTTTACAGCAGCATGTTTACAGCAGCATGTTTACAGCTGCATGTTTACAGCAGCCTGTTTACAGCAGCATGTTTACAGCTGCATGTTTACAGCAGCATGTTTACAGCAGCATGTTTACAGCAACATGTTTACAGCAGCATTTTTACAGCAGCATGTTTACAGCTGCATGTTTACAGCAGCATGCTTACAGCAACATGTTTACAGCAGCATTTTTACAGCAGCATGTTTACAGCAGAATGTTTACAGCAGCATGTTTACAGCAGCATCTTTTCAGCAGCATGTTTAAAGCTGCATGTTTACAGAAACATGTTTACAGAAACATGTTGACAGCAACATGTTTACAGCAGCATGTTTACAGCAGCATGTTTACAGCAGCATGTTTACAGAAACATGTTTACAGAAACATGTTTACAGCAGCGTGTTTACAGCAGCGTGTTTACAGCAGCATGTTTACAGCAGCATGTATACAGCTGTATTTTTCAGCAGAATGATTACAGCAGCATGCTTACAGCAGCATGTTTACACCTGCATGTTTACACTAGCAGGATGTTTACAGCAGCGTGTTTACAGCAGCGTGTTTGCAGCAGCATCATGTTTACAGCAGAATGTTTACAGCAAAATGTTTACAGAAGCAGCATGTTTACAGCTGTATTTTTCAGCAGAATTATTACAACAGCATGTTTACAGCAGCATGTTTACAGCTGCATGTTTACACTAGCAGGATGTTTACAGCAGCGTTTTTATAGCAGCGTGTTTACATCTGTGTGTTTACAGCAGCGTGTTTACAGCAGCATGTTTACACTAGCAGCACGTTTACAGCTGCATGTTTACAGCAGCATGTTTACAGAAACATGTTTACAGCAGCATATTTACAGAAACATGTTTGCAGCAGCAAGTTTACAGCAGCATGTTTACAGAAACATGTTTACAGAAACATGTTTACAGCAGCGTGTTTACAGCAGCGTGTTTACAGCAGCAGCATGTTTACAGCTGTATATTTCAGCAGAATGATTACAGCAGCATGTTTACAGCAGCATGTTTACAGCTGCATGTTTACACTAGCAGGATGTTTACAGCAAAATGTTGTCAGCAGCAGCATGTTTACAGCAGCAGCATGTTTACAGCAAAATGTTTACAGCAGCAGCATGTTTACTGCTGTATTTTTCAGCAGAATGATTACAGCAGCATGTTTACAGCAGCATGTTTAAAGCGAAATGTTTACAGCAGCAGCATGTTTACAGCAGAATGTTTACAGCAGCAGCATGTTTACTGCTGTATTTTTCAGCAGAATGATTACAGCAGCATGTTTACAGCAGCATGTTTACAGCTGCATGTTTACTCTTGCAGGATGTTTACAGCAGCATGTTTACAGCTGCATGTTTACAGCAGCATGTTTACACTAGCAAGATGTTTACAGCAGCGTGTTTACATCTGTGTTTACAGCAGCGTGTTTACAGCAGCGTGTTTACAGCAGCATGTTTACAGTAGCAGGATGTTTACAGCAGCGTGTTTACAGAAACATGTTTACATCTGTGTGTTTACAGCAGCGTGTTTACAGCAGCATGTTTACAGCAGCAGCATGTTTACAGCTGTATTTTTCAGCAGAATGATTACAGCAGCATGTTTACACTAGCAGGATGCTTACATCTGTGTGTTTACAGCAGCATGTTTACAGCAGCATGTTTACAGCATCATGTTTACAGCAGCAGCATGTTTACAGCTGCATGTTTACAGCAGCATGTTTACAGCAGCGTGTTTACAGCAGCGTGTTTACAGCAGCGTGTTTACATCTGTGTGTTTACAGCTGCGTGTTTACTGCAGCATGTTTACAGCTGCGTGTTTACAGCAACATGTTTACAGCAGCATGTTTACAGAAACATGTTTACAGCAGCGTGTTTACAGCAGCGTGTTTACAGAAACGTGTTTACAGCAGCGTGTTTACAGCAGCGTGTTTACAGCTGCGTGTTTACAGCAGCGTGTTTACAGCAGCATGTTTACAGCAACATGTTTACAGCCGCATGTTTACAGCAGCACGTTTACAGCAGCATGTTTACAGCAGCATGTTTACAGCTGCATGTTTACAGCAGCATGTTTACAGCAGCATGTTTACAGCTGCATATTTACAGCAGCATGTTTACAGCAACATGTTTACAGCAGCATTTTTACAGCAGCATGTTTACAGCTGCATGTTTACAGCAGCATGTTTACAGCAGCGTGTTTACATCTGTGTCTTTACAGCAGCGTGTTTACAGCAGCATGTTTACACAAGCAGGATGTTTACAGCAGCGTGTTTACATCTGTGTCTTTACAGCAGCATGTTTACACGAGCAGGATGTTTACAGCTGTGTTTACAGCAGGATGTTTACAGCTGTGTTTACAGCAACATGTTTACAGCAGCATTTTTACAGCAGCATGTTTACAGCAGCGTGTTTACATCTGTGTGTTTACAGCAGCGTGTTTACAGCAGCGTGTTTACAGCAGCATGTTTACAGTAGCAGGATGTTTACAGCAGCGTGTTTACAGAAACATGTTTACATCTGTGTGTTTAAAGCAGCGTGTTTACAGCAGCATGTTTACAGCAGCAGCATGTATACAGCTGTATTTTTCAGCAGAATGATTACAGCAGCATGTTTACACCTGCATGTTTACACTAGCAGGATGTTTACAGCAGCATGTTTACACTAGCAGGATGTTTACAGCAGCTTGTTTACAGCAGCGTGTTTGCAGCAGGATCATGTTTACAGCAGAATGTTTACAGCAGCAGCATGTTTACAGCTGTATTTTTCAGCAGAATGATTACAGCAGCATGTTTACAGCAGCATGTTTACACTAGCCGGATGTTTACAGCAGCGTGTTTACAGCAGCGTGTTTGCAGCAGCATGTTTACAGCAGAATGTTTACAGCAAAATGTTTACAGAAGCAGCATGTTTACAGCTGTATTTTTCAGCAGAATTATTACAACAGCATGTTTAAAGCAGCATGTTTACAGCTGCATGTTTACACTAGCAGGATGTTTACAGCAGCGTTTTTATAGCAGCGTGTTTACATCTATGTGTTTACAGCAGCGTGTTTACAGCAGCATGTTTACACTAGCAGCACGTTTACAGTTGCATGTTTACAGCAGCATGTTTACAGCAGCATGTTTACAGAAACATGTTTACAGCAGCATATTTACAGAAACATGTTTGCAGCAGCAAGTTTACAGCAGCATGTTTACAGAAACATGTTTACAGAAACATGTTTACAGCAGCGTGTTTACAGCAGCGTGTTTACAGCAGCAGCATGTTTACAGCAGCAGCATGTGTACAGCTGTATATTTCAGCAGAATGATTACAGCAGCATGTTTACAGCTGCATGTTTACACTAGCAGGATGTTTACAGCAGCATGTTTACAGCAAAATGTTTACAGCAGCAGCATGTTTACAGCAGCATGTTTACAGCTAAATGTTTACAGCAGCAGCATGTTTACAGCAGAATGTTTACAGCAGCAGAATGTTTACTGCTGTATTTTTCAGCAGAATGATTACAGCAGCATGTTTACAGTAGCATGTTTACAGCTGCATGTTTACTCTTGCAGGATGTTTACAGCAGCATGTTTACAGCTGCATGTTTACAGCAGCATGTTTACACTAGCAAGATGTTTACAGCAGCGTGTTTACATCTGTGTGTTTACAGCAGCGTGTTTACAGCAGCATGTTTACAGTAGCAGGATGTTTACAGCAGCGTGTTTGCAGCAGCATCATGTTTACAGCAGAATGTTTACAGCAAAATGTTTACAGAAGCAGCATGTTTACAGCTGTATTTCTCAGCAGAATTATTACAACAGCATGTTTACAGCAGCATGTTTACAGCTGCATGTTTACACTAGCAGGATGTTTACAGCAGCGTTTTTATAGCAGCGTGTTTACATCTGTGTGTTTACAGCAGCGTGTTTACAGCAGCATGTTTACACTAGCAGCACGTTTACAGCTGCATGTTTACAGCAGCATGTTTACAGAAACATGTTTACAGCAGCATATTTACAGAAACATGTTTGCAGCAGCAAGTTTACAGCAGCATGTTTACAGAAACATGTTTACAGAAACATGTTTACAGCAGCGTGTTTACAGCAGCGTGTTTACAGCAGCAGCATGTTTACAGCTGTATATTTCAGCAGAATGATTACAGCAGCATGTTTACAGCAGCATGTTTACAGCTGCATGTTTACACTAGCAGGATGTTTACAGCAAAATGTTGTCAGCAGCAGCATGTTTACAGCAGCAGCATGTTTACAGCAAAATGTTTACAGCAGCAGCATGTTTACAGCAGCATGTTTAAAGCGAAATGTTTACAGCAGCAGCATGTTTACAGCAGAATGTTTACAGCAGCAGCATGTTTACTGCTGTATTTTTCAGCAGAATGATTACAGCAGCATGTTTACAGAAGCATGTTTACAGCAGCATGTTTACAGAAACATGTTTACAGAAACATGTTTACAGAAACATGTTTACAGCAGCGTGTTTACAGCTGTGTGTTTACAGCAGCGTGTTTACAGCTGCGTGTTTACTGCAGCATGTTTACAGCTGCGTGTTTACAGCAACATGTTTACAGCAGCATGTTTACAGAAACATGTTTAGAGCAGCATGTTTACAGCAGCGTGTTTACAGAAACGTGTTTACAGCAGCGTGTTTACAGCAGCGTGTTTACAGCTGCGTGTTTACAGCAGCGTGTTTACAGAAACATCATTGCAGCAACATGTTTACAGCAGCATCTTTACAGAAACATGTTTACAGCAGCATGTTTACAGCAGCATGTTTACAGCAACATGTTTACAGCCGCACGTTTACAGCAGCACGTTTACAGCAGCATGTTTACAGCAGCATGTTTACAGCTGCATGTTTACAGCAGCCTGTTTACAGCAGCATGTTTACAGCTGCATGTTTACAGCAGCATGTTTACAGCAGCATGTTTACAGCAACATGTTTACAGCAGCATTTTTACAGCAGCATGTTTACAGCTGCATGTTTACAGCAGCATGCTTACAGCAACATGTTTACAGCAGCATTTTTACAGCAGCATGTTTACAGCAGAATGTTTACAGCAGCATGTTTACAGCAGCATCTTTTCAGCAGCATGTTTAAAGCTGCATGTTTACAGAAACATGTTTACAGAAACATGTTGACAGCAACATGTTTACAGCAGCATGTTTACAGCAGCATGTTTACAGCAGCATGTTTACAGAAACATGTTTACAGAAACATGTTTACAGCAGCGTGTTTACAGCAGCGTGTTTACAGCAGCATGTTTACAGCAGCATGTATACAGCTGTATTTTTCAGCAGAATGATTACAGCAGCATGCTTACAGCAGCATGTTTACACCTGCATGTTTACACTAGCAGGATGTTTACAGCAGCGTGTTTACAGCAGCGTGTTTGCAGCAGCATCATGTTTACAGCAGAATGTTTACAGCAAAATGTTTACAGAAGCAGCATGTTTACAGCTGTATTTTTCAGCAGAATTATTACAACAGCATGTTTACAGCAGCATGTTTACAGCTGCATGTTTACACTAGCAGGATGTTTACAGCAGCGTTTTTATAGCAGCGTGTTTACATCTGTGTGTTTACAGCAGCGTGTTTACAGCAGCATGTTTACACTAGCAGCACGTTTACAGCTGCATGTTTACAGCAGCATGTTTACAGAAACATGTTTACAGCAGCATATTTACAGAAACATGTTTGCAGCAGCAAGTTTACAGCAGCATGTTTACAGAAACATGTTTACAGAAACATGTTTACAGCAGCGTGTTTACAGCAGCGTGTTTACAGCAGCAGCATGTTTACAGCTGTATATTTCAGCAGAATGATTACAGCAGCATGTTTACAGCAGCATGTTTACAGCTGCATGTTTACACTAGCAGGATGTTTACAGCAAAATGTTGTCAGCAGCAGCATGTTTACAGCAGCAGCATGTTTACAGCAAAATGTTTACAGCAGCAGCATGTTTACTGCTGTATTTTTCAGCAGAATGATTACAGCAGCATGTTTACAGCAGCATGTTTAAAGCGAAATGTTTACAGCAGCAGCATGTTTACAGCAGAATGTTTACAGCAGCAGCATGTTTACTGCTGTATTTTTCAGCAGAATGATTACAGCAGCATGTTTACAGCAGCATGTTTAAAGCGAAATGTTTACAGCAGCAGCATGTTTACAGCAGAATGTTTACAGCAGCAGCATGTTTACTGCTGTATTTTTCAGCAGAATGATTACAGCAGCATGTTTACAGCAGCATGTTTACAGCTGCATGTTTACTCTTGCAGGATGTTTACAGCAGCATGTTTACAGCTGCATG
Organism: Embiotoca jacksoni; assembly: GCF_022577435.1. Taxonomy (NCBI): domain Eukaryota; kingdom Metazoa; phylum Chordata; class Actinopteri; family Embiotocidae; genus Embiotoca; species Embiotoca jacksoni. Next base: position 154,940 of record NW_027185307.1, on the reverse strand, counting down.
TTTACAGCAGCATGTTTACACTAGCAAGATGTTTACAGCAGCGTGTTTACATCTGTGTTTACAGCAGCGTGTTTACAGCAGCGTGTTTACAGCAGCATGTTTACAGTAGCAGGATGTTTACAGCAGCGTGTTTACAGAAACATGTTTACATCTGTGTGTTTACAGCAGCGTGTTTACAGCAGCATGTTTACAGCAGCAGCATGTTTACAGCTGTATTTTTCAGCAGAATGATTACAGCAGCATGTTTACACTAGCAGGATGCTTACATCTGTGTGTTTACAGCAGCATGTTTACAGCAGCATGTTTACAGCATCATGTTTACAGCAGCAGCATGTTTACAGCTGCATGTTTACAGCAGCATGTTTACAGCAGCGTGTTTACAGCAGCGTGTTTACAGCAGCGTGTTTACATCTGTGTGTTTACAGCTGCGTGTTTACTGCAGCATGTTTACAGCTGCGTGTTTACAGCAACATGTTTACAGCAGCATGTTTACAGAAACATGTTTACAGCAGCGTGTTTACAGCAGCGTGTTTACAGAAACGTGTTTACAGCAGCGTGTTTACAGCAGCGTGTTTACAGCTGCGTGTTTACAGCAGCGTGTTTACAGCAGCATGTTTACAGCAACATGTTTACAGCCGCATGTTTACAGCAGCACGTTTACAGCAGCATGTTTACAGCAGCATGTTTACAGCTGCATGTTTACAGCAGCATGTTTACAGCAGCATGTTTACAGCTGCATGTTTACAGCAGCATGTTTACAGCAACATGTTTACAGCAGCATTTTTACAGCAGCATGTTTACAGCTGCATGTTTACAGCAGCATGTTTACAGCAGCGTGTTTACATCTGTGTCTTTACAGCAGCGTGTTTACAGCAGCATGTTTACACAAGCAGGATGTTTACAGCAGCGTGTTTACATCTGTGTCTTTACAGCAGCATGTTTACACGAGCAGGATGTTTACAGCTGTGTTTACAGCAGGATGTTTACAGCTGTGTTTACAGCAACATGTTTACAGCAGCATTTTTACAGCAGCATGTTTACAGCAGCGTGTTTACATCTGTGTGTTTACAGCAGCGTGTTTACAGCAGCGTGTTTACAGCAGCATGTTTACAGTAGCAGGATGTTTACAGCAGCGTGTTTACAGAAACATGTTTACATCTGTGTGTTTAAAGCAGCGTGTTTACAGCAGCATGTTTACAGCAGCAGCATGTATACAGCTGTATTTTTCAGCAGAATGATTACAGCAGCATGCATACAGCAGCATGTTTACACCTGCATGTTTACACTAGCAGGATGTTTACAGCAGCATGTTTACACTAGCAGGATGTTTACAGCAGCTTGTTTACAGCAGCGTGTTTGCAGCAGGATCATGTTTACAGCAGAATGTTTACAGCAGCAGCATGTTTACAGCTGTATTTTTCAGCAGAATGATTACAGCAGCATGTTTACAGCAGCATGTTTACACTAGCCGGATGTTTACAGCAGCGTGTTTACAGCAGCGTGTTTGCAGCAGCATGTTTACAGCAGAATGTTTACAGCAAAATGTTTACAGAAGCAGCATGTTTACAGCTGTATTTTTCAGCAGAATTATTACAACAGCATGTTTAAAGCAGCATGTTTACAGCTGCATGTTTACACTAGCAGGATGTTTACAGCAGCGTTTTTATAGCAGCGTGTTTACATCTATGTGTTTACAGCAGCGTGTTTACAGCAGCATGTTTACACTAGCAGCACGTTTACAGTTGCATGTTTACAGCAGCATGTTTACAGCAGCATGTTTACAGAAACATGTTTACAGCAGCATATTTACAGAAACATGTTTGCAGCAGCAAGTTTACAGCAGCATGTTTACAGAAACATGTTTACAGAAACATGTTTACAGCAGCGTGTTTACAGCAGCGTGTTTACAGCAGCAGCATGTTTACAGCAGCAGCATGTGTACAGCTGTATATTTCAGCAGAATGATTACAGCAGCATGTTTACAGCAGCATGTTTACAGCTGCATGTTTACACTAGCAGGATGTTTACAGCAGCATGTTTACAGCAAAATGTTTACAGCAGCAGCATGTTTACAGCAGCATGTTTACAGCTAAATGTTTACAGCAGCAGCATGTTTACAGCAGAATGTTTACAGCAGCAGAATGTTTACTGCTGTATTTTTCAGCAGAATGATTACAGCAGCATGTTTACAGTAGCATGTTTACAGCTGCATGTTTACTCTTGCAGGATGTTTACAGCAGCATGTTTACAGCTGCATGTTTACAGCAGCATGTTTACACTAGCAAGATGTTTACAGCAGCGTGTTTACATCTGTGTGTTTACAGCAGCGTGTTTACAGCAGCATGTTTACAGTAGCAGGATGTTTACAGCAGCGTGTTTACAGAAACATGTTTACATCTGTGTGTTTACAGCAGCGTGTTTACAGCAGCATGTTTACAGCAGCAGCATGTTTACAGCTGTATTTTTCAGCAGAATGATTACAGCAGCATGTTTACACTAGCAGGATGCTTACATCTGTGTGTTTACAGCAGCATGTTTACAGCAGCATGTTTACAGCAGCAGCATGTTTACAGCTGCATGTTTACAGCAGCATGTTTACAGCAGCATGTTTACAGCAGCAGCATGTTTACAGCTGCATGTTTACAGCAGCATGTTTACAGCAGCGTGTTTACAGCAGCGTGTTTACATCTGTGTGTTTACAGCAGCGTGTTTACAGCTGCGTGTTTACTGCAGCATGTTTACAGCTGCGTGTTTACAGCAACATGTTTACAGCAGCATGTTTACAGAAACATGTTTACAGAAACATGTTTACAGCAGCATGTTTACAGAAACATGTTTACAGAAGCGTGTTTACAGCAGCGTGTTTACAGCTGTGTGTTTACAGCAGCGTGTTTACAGAAACAATATTTGCAGCAATATGTTTACAGCAGCATCTCTACAGAAACATGTTCACAGCAGCATGTTTACAGCAGCATGTTTACAGCAACATGTTTACAGCAACATGTTTACAGCCGCATGTTTACAGCAGCACGTTTACAGCAGCATGTTTACAGCAGCACGTTTACAGCTGCATGTTTACAGCAGCATGTTTACAGCAGCATGTTTACAGCTGCATGTTTACAGCAGCATGTTTACAGCAGCATGTTTACAGCAGCATGTTTACAGCAACATGTTTACAGCAGCATTTTTACAGCAGCATGTTTACAGCTGCATGTTTACAGCAGCATGTTTACAGCAACATGTTTACAGCAACATGTTTACAGCAGCATTTTTACAGCAGCATGTTTACAGCAGAATGTTTACAGCTGCATGTTTACAGCAGCATGTTTACACTGGCAGGATGTTTACAGCAGTGTGTTTACACTAGCAGGATGTTTACAGCAGCGTGTTTACTGCAGCGTGTTTACATCTGTGTGTTTACAGCAGCGTGTTCACAGCTGCGTGTTAACAGCAGCATGTTTACAGCAGCATGTTTACAGAAACATGTTTACAGAAACATGTTTACAGCAGCATGTTTACAGAAACATGTTTACAGCAGCATCTTTACAGAAACATGTTTACAGCAGCATGTTTAATGCAACATGTTTACAGAAACATGTTTACAGCAGCATGTTTACAGAAACATGTTTACAGCAGCATGTTTACAGCAACATGTTTACAGAAACATGTTTACAGCAGTGTGTTGAAGTCTCAAAGTCGTAGAGATGAAAGGTGAACTCAGTTTGTGTTTCCTGGAGACTCCGTCCCCTGGTGGTCATACAGTGAAGTTACAAAGCGGAGGTCAGGAGGACGATCAGAGTCTGACCTGCACTATCCTCCACCCCTCTCGTCCTCCATGTGTCTCCTCCTCCACCCTTTTCTTCATCCACACGTCTGCTCCTCCACCAGTCTGCTCCTCCACCTGTCTCCTCCTCCACCCATCTCCTCCTCCTGAATGAACACAGTGAATCATCCACCTGTGAGCTGCTCTGCTTCTTAAGCTCTCTGTGCTATGTAACTCCTGAGGCACAACCTCTTCCTCCTCCTCCTATTCCTCTGAATGCTCCTCCTCGTCCTACTCTGAAAGGAGTTCTGCTGATCCTTTAATCTGCTTTAAGACTCTCAACTCTAATTAATTAGAAGAAAATCACAACGACACTGAATGGAACAAGCTGGATTAACCAATCATGGGGCGTCTTCTGGTGGTGGTGGTGGTGGTGGTGGGGGCGGGGGGGGCGGGGCGTGGTACAGTTTCCTGCCACTTGTCCAAGTGAACTGTAACTTTAATAGTTAACATGTTAATTACAGGAGACGTCCTGTGTGAAGGTAAACAATAACAACAACAATAACAATAACAGTGTCACAGTTTACCTCCTTTCACCTCACTGGATCGTCACTGATTCTCACTGTAGTGCCCCTCTAGTATACTAGACAACAGGACCCCTCAGTGGATCTCTCCTACAGAACATGTTCTGGTTCTATAGAACCCTGCTCTTTGCCTCCTGACGTCCTGAGGATCCAGTTGACGTGTCTTTGGTGCTGCTGAGTTGTTGTCTCTCTGGATTTAGAGCTTCTTAGTGTCACAGATCAGTGTGTCCTGCTGCTGGAGGCGGGATTAAGTTCTGACTGCAGAGGGACAGCGTGTCCACACTGCAGTGGATGGACAGGGACAGCATCTTCCTGTTCATAGATCTACAGAGGGACAGCGTGTCCACATTGCAGTGGATGGACAGGGACAGCGTCTTCCTGTTCATAGGTCTACAAAGGGACAGCGTGTCCACCTAGCAGTGGACGGACAGCGTCTCTCTCTGTCTTCATGTATATGTGGATGTGTGATCATGGAGGAAGAACACAGAGACACAGGAGGAAGCTGCAGGGGACATGGACAGACGTCGCTAAGGAAGAGGAGGCCTGCAGTGTCTGTGTGTGTGTGTGAGAGACACCATGGGAGCTGTGCTGAGCTGGTTCACTGCTCACATTCACACTCTGCTGCTGGACACAGTGGAGTCTGTTAAACGCTGGACAGTAAGTACTGTTTACAATGTGTGTGTGTGTGTGTGTGTGTGTGTGTGTGTGTGTGTGTGTGTGTGTGTGTGTGTGTGTGTGTGTGTGTGTGTGTGTGTGTGTGTGTGAGTGTTGTTTCTAATGTAGAGATGTTTGAAACATTTGATTCAGAGCAATGTGAACACAGTCTGCCACCAGAACACCACCAGAACACATCCAGTACACCACCACAACACCACCAGCAGTCCGCCACCAGTACACCACCAGTCCACCACCAGTACAGTACACCACCACAACACCACCAGTCCACCACCAGTTCACCACCAGTCTACCAACAGTTCACCAACAGTTCACCACCAGTACAGTACACCACCACAACACCACCAGTCCACCACCACCAGTACACCACCAGAACACCACCAGTCTGCCACCAGAACACCACCAGTCCACCACCAGAACACCACCAGAACACATCCAGAACACATCCAGTACACCATCAGAGCACCACCAGCAGTCCGCCACCAGTCCGCCACCAGTCCACCACCAGTTCACCACCAGTTCACCACCAGTCCACCACCAGTCCGCCACCAGTTCACCACCAGTCCACCACCAGTTCACCACCAGTTCACCACCAGTCCACCACCAGTCCGCCACCAGTCCACCACCAGTCCACCACCAGTCCACCACCAGTTCACCACCAGTTCACCACCAGTTCACCACCAGTTCACCACCAGTCCACCACCATTCCGCCACCAGTCCGCCACCAGTTCACCACCAGTCCACCACCAGTCCACCACCAGTTCACCACCAGTCCGCCACCAGTCCGCCACCAGTCCACCACCAGTCCACCACCAGTCCACCACCAGTTCACCACCAGTTCACCACCAGTTCACCACCATTCCGCCACCATTCCGCCACCAGTCCGCCACCAGTCCACCACCAGTCCACCACCAGTTCACCACCAGTCCACCACAAACACACAGAGATTCTCATACAGAATATTTTTTCACACAGTTCAGTGTGCACACTAAATACTCCCGTTGCTAGACAACATGGTGGTTGTTGTCTTGTGGTCAGTGCCTTACAGATCAATGAGTTCCTTTGAGTGATGAGCTGTCTGTAGTCACTACAGGAAGTAGAAAGGTGTGGTTCACCTTGCTGAAGTTAGAGGTCGGAGGTGAATTCAGGGTTCACAGGTTAAAGACATTCCATTAGCATCTTAGCATTTAGCTTGACAGAACATGTAAATCAGGGGTCTCAAACTTAATTTACTTGGGGGCCGCTGGAGGCAGAGTCTGGGTGAGGCTGGGCTGCATCGGGTATTCCACAAGAAAAGCTTTGTTAAAAAAATTCCAATCTTCTCAAATGTCTTTATTTTTATTTTTTTAACACAAAATAAGATGAAAAAATAAATAAACGTTAAGAATGAATAAGTAAATAAGTAAATAAATCAGTAATAAATAAAATAATAATAATTAGATTTCTCTCGTCAGCAACTATGTGTGGTTTCTTCAGTCTTCTATATCTGCTGTATTCAGATTTAAACGTCTTTATTAACAGTTCTTTAACCTCAATGGGTTCTTCTGAACATGAATTGTCCTGAACATGAATGGAACATTGAAGAACATGAACTGTTCTTCTGAACATGGCTTCTCTTGCCTACTCCTTGCTGCTAGAGACCTGGCAGCGCTTCCTCTCGCATAGCTGAGCCACATTTGTCTCGAGGGAGGAAGCAGTTGAGACCCTCAGTATGGCTTGAAGATGATCATCAGTAAGTCTGGACCTGTACTTGGACTTATTGAAGTTCAAGGTGGAGAAGAGCTTTTCACACAAGTATGTGCTCCCAAAAAGGCACATGGTCCGCTTGAACACTCGGGAAAGCTCAGGGAAGCTGGGGGTCAATTCTCTCAAAAATTGCCCAAGCTTGTCTGCTTTTCCACTCACCTCCCTGAACTTGGCTTTGAGGTCAGAGTTGCACTGCAGGTCAATGAGCTCCATTTGAAGCACAGGAGGGGCATCTTGCACATCAAAGGAGAAGGGGTCCGCAAAAATTTGAAATGTGGCTCTGTGCGTCTTGAAGTCTGCAAATCTGTAATCAAATTCCTCCTGTAGCTTCAAAATGGCATCAACATGCTTCTCACCACTGAATGGTGTGCCTGCATCCACGAGTGCCTTGCATGCTGGGAAATGGCAAAGGTTTGTCTGAGAGAGCTGGGCTTTCCATAACACAAGTTTTGTGGAGAATGCTCTCACGTTGTCATAGGCAAGAAAAGCTAAGTCCATGAGCCATTTGGGATCACTTAGCACAGGAACAGCCACCCCATCCTTCTCCATGAAGGCTTTCACTTCTGCTCTCAACTCAAAAAATCTCTTCAAGGCGTTTCCCTGCTGAGCCAACGTACCTCGGTGAAGTAGAGCACATCCCCATCTTCTGACTCTATTTCCTCTAGAAAAGCACAGAACCTTCGGTGCTTTAAGCCCCTGGATCTGATTTGGTTGATGCATTTCACAACGACAGACATCACATTGTCAAACTTCAGGCATTTGCTGCAAAGGGCCTGCTGATGGATAATGCAGTGCAGAGCAATGGCCTCCTCTACACCCTCCTCTTCCAGTTTGTTTTGAACAAGTGCCACCAGTCCATTTGTCCTCCCTGTCATTGATGGCGCTCCATCGCTTGTTATTCCAACAAACCTCTTCCATGGCAAACTGGCATTCTCAATGGCATCACACAGCTGGTGAAACATCTCCTGAGCGGTGGTCTGGCCATGCATTGGGATTACTGTGAGCAACTCCTCTATCACTTCACAATTGTCATCGATACCACGGACATACATTGCGAGCTGGGCGGTGTCTCTGATGTCTTTGGTCTCATCAAGAGCGACTGAGTATACACTGAAATATTTGGCTTTCTCACACAGTTGATCGTAAATGTTACTTGACAGGTCAGAAATGCGCTCTGCTACGGTGTTGGCAGAAAGGCTGATGTTGCTAAACTGACCTTTCTTTTCCGGACAGACGATACTTGCAGCCTGTAATATGCACTTTTTGATGAATTCACCTTCTGTGGACGGCTTTCCCGCCTTAGCAATCATCTCACTAACCACGTAGCGAGCTTCGACTGCTGCATTATTCTCTTTGGTTGCTTTCTTGAAGAAATCTTGTTGCCTCAGTAGACGTGTTTTAAGATTTGCAGCCCGGTTGGCTCTCTCATCTCCCTGGTATTTTACATACTCCTCAGCATGTCTAATTGTGTAATGACGTTTCAAATTGTATTCCTTGTGCACCGCAACTTTCTCTGTGTAAATAAGACACGTCGGGGTGCCCCTGTGCTCAACAAAGAGATATTGCATCTCCCACTTTCCCTGGGATTGTCTGCTCATCACCAACCTTTCTCTTCACTGCAGACTTTGAAAAAGACGTGTTTGGGGCTGTGGGATATATTTTAATTCCACTTGGTGTCACTGTCGTGTTTAGCCGTGTTTATGACATCATCTAGAAATAGATGTAGTGTTCATCGTGTGAGGCAATGCAAATAACAAAATAATGACCCCCAAATAACGGTGCGACCCTATAATTGGTCCGGGTTATCGGGGACTGTTATTGCCGACGGACAGGTGTCGGTATGTGACTGCAGACCACGTTAGACTACATTATTTCTTTCTTTTATCTCGCCGCGTACGCATCACTTTGATTTATTTTGTCAGAGAGACATATATACGTATAATGTCCCGCTGGGCAGCAACTTAAAAAACTTGTTTTTTGAAGTGTTGTGAACGCAGCGCGCTGGGACGGATGTCCGCGTTTGCCTGATAGAAACGAGACAGCCAGCCAGGCCCGGAAGAAAACTCTCCATGGCAACGCTGCTGTCACTTTCACTCATTGAGAAATGTTTCTCTGCTTGCATCAAGCCCGGTCGATGTCCCGCCCCCGAGAGCCAAATACCCACCGTGATTGGTCGGTTCGTTCAGCTCCGCACACAACACTGGAAAGTGCCATTCATAGAAAACTCGCGGGCCGCACTAACATTAAACTTTCATATTAAGGTGGGGGCCACAAAATATCGTCTCGCGGGCCGCAATTGGCCCGCGGGCCGCGAGTTTGAGACCCCTGATGTAAATGGTCCTGCAGCACTGTGAGTGCTTTTGGTTAAACCATCAGGTTCTGGGCTCTTTTTTCTTTTTATATTCTCATTTTAATCCCAGTCCAAACATGATGTCACCCTTAACTCCTTCCCGTCGTGTTCACTTTGTTCTGTTGACAAAGCTGTCAGCCTGTCTCAGGTATAAAAGTCCTCACCCCCCCCACCCCAAAAAAACCCAAAAAAACTCAGTCAGTGACTGAGAATATCTGCTGCATCACTCTGACTTGTTGCTGCTGACACACTTCATCAGCACTTTATAATGTGACTTCTGTTTTTTCTTTAACTGCAGATGAATCCAATATTAGATCAACTCTGAGGGTTCAGATCAACACGATTCATGTTGTGTAAAATGTAAATAAAAACAGAAAGATGATTTACAAATCACGTAAACTCATATTTAATATGAAATAGTTCAAAGACAACAAACCAAATGTTGAAACTGAGACACTTTATGAGGAGGCCAGTTTATCAGCGGACTCTTCTACTGGAGAGCCATGCTGTTGGAATACATGCAGAATGTGGTTGGACGTTGTTCTGCTGAAATAAACAAGACCTTCCCTGAAAGAGACGTTGTCTGGATGGCAGCATATGTTGCTCCAAAACCTGAATATATCATTCAGCATTAATGCTTCCTTCCAGATGTTCAAGCTACTCATGCCATGTGCACTAATGCATCCTGTACCATCACAGATGCTGGCTTCAGAACTGAGCTGATAACAAGCTGGATGGTCCCTCTCCTCTTTAACCTGGAGGATGCAGCGTCCATGATTTCCAAACAGAATCTCAGATTGTGATGCATCAGACCTCAGGACAGTTTTCCACTTCACCTCAGTCCATCTTCAATGATCTCGGTCCAGAGAAGGCGGCGGTGTTTCTGGATCATGTTTCTATCTGGTTTCTTCTTTGGAGAGTTTTAACATCATTTGTGGACGCAGCGATGAACTGTGTTCACAGACGATGGTTTTCACAAGTGTTCCTGAGCCCATGCAGTGATTTCCACTCCAGAATAGTGTTTTTAATGCAGTGCTGCCTGAGGGCCCGAAGATCACCACCATCCAATATTGGTTTCCAGCCTTGTCCCTTGTGTTCAGAGATTTCTCCAGATTCTCTGAATCTTTTAATGATATTATGAACCGTAGACGATGAAATCCACTAATTCTTTGTAGTTTTATGTTGAGGAACATTATTCTTAGATTGTTGAACTGTTTTCTAAGTCTTTCACAAAGTGGTGAACCTCTCCGCATCTTCACTGCTGAGACTCTGCCTCTCTGAAATCATCTTTTTATACCCAATCATGTTACTGATCAGTTGCCATGGTAACCTGATCAGTTGTCAGATGTTCCACCAGGTGTTTTTTTTTTGTTTTTTTTTTTTAGCTTTACACAACTTTTCCAGTCTTTTGTTGACCTTGTCACAACTTTTTAGAGATGTGTACCTCACTCCCTTCTCTCTACTGTCTCCTCAGCCTCAGGGCACCCTTGAAGAGTCCCCCAGTGTCTCTGCAGGATCGGTCCCAGAGGATGGGAACTCTGACAGCCTGGACTGGTGTGAGAGAAGCATCGGAGGAGGAGACATTTCTGAGGAGTACTTTGACTCATGGCACAGCGACATTGTGTCAGACATGAGTCCAGACAAAGAGGACTCGGTGGACTCTCTGCTCCGACTGGAGGACACCTTCGATGGTCAGCGAGCAGCCGGCAGCTTCTGTATGGGACACACTAAAGCCAGACGGAGGGAGTCGGTGTCAGCCAGGGACGCTTACAGAGACACTGAGACTGATGGTGGACGGCCCAGCTGCAGCAGGAGGAGTCCAGAGAACCACCTGGACCCGGATGTCTACCTGAAACCCAGAGACCTGAGTCCAGATATCGGACCCAGTCCCAGTACAGAGACACTAGAACTGGACCAGGACCAGTCCAGTTTACATTCACACAGCCAGCAGCACTTAGACATCAGACGGACCAGACCTGCTGACCCAGAGACATGCAGGGTCCACATAGAAGACAAGGAGGACGAGACTATGGAGACACATGAGACACACACAGGAAACACTGAGGTCAAACAGAAAGAAAAGAAACATGGAGGAATATTAGACGTCTGTCATGTTCAGGATATTAAACGGTTCAGTCGTAATTTTGCAGAGAAAAACAGATGCAACAGAGATTTTAACAGGAAACATTTGGAGGGTAAAATCAGAGAAGACAGAGAAGCTGTGAATGTCCTCAGTGAGGACAGAAGAGACACATTTAGGACCGTGGAGACGCATCATAATAGAAGACATCTTAAAACAGAGAGTTACTGTAAAGATTTTCATCATTTAACTGATGTCATCAATACACATCAATCTGACAGTATTTACACAGCAGAGTCTCAGGTGACATCATCACACCTGAACGCAGAGTCTCAGGTGACATCATCAGCCCACAGCAGCACGTCTCAGCTCAGACACACCCTCCACACACTCATCCATGTGTCTGCACAGCAGCTGGATGAAGAGGGTCTGAATGGAGGAGTGCCACCGATCCACCCTCAGGTTGGTACCACGGTAACTTGGCCCCGGGAGTGGGGGGGGTGCTGTCTCCACAGGCAGCAGGCTGGATGTGTCGGTACCGTCTCACTCAGAACAGAACCTCTAGAACCTCAGAATCAGATCTGTTCCTCCATAACATTCTCCTCACAGACCACACCCTCCTTTATCCTGGACACCTGTGGTGCTGCACACCTGTCTGATCTCACCTGTGGTGGCGAGAGGTCCCAGCTGGGTCCAGGTGGAGTCCAGGATTTAACCTCTAATGTTTATCATGTTTATCTGGTCCAGAGACAAACTGTAAAATCAGTCAGAACCGACAGTTTAACAGAGTCCAGAGGTCCGGTTCACTCGGTATCACAGAGGAGGGAGAGGAGGAGCAGCAGAGAGAGGAGGAGGGAGAGGAGGAGCAGCAGAGAGAGGAGGAGGAGTAGAGAGAGGACGAGGGAGGAAAGGAGGAGCAGAGAGCGGAGGAGGGAGAGGAGGAGGAGCATATAGAACATGAATGTGACATGCATCTTGCCATCACCGGGGTTCTTCCAGTATGAATGACCAACGACCAGCCGAAGTATCGTGTCCAACGTTTTTATTGGCACACAGCAGCACCAGTGTCCTGCTACCCATCCTGTCCACAGCCAGCCTGCTGCTCCGTGTCCCCAGTCTGCTCCGTCAGGTGACCTGCTGGTGCTTTTATGTAGAGAGAGACCAAATCAGTGATTCCCTGCAGCTGAGCTAATGAAGCCTCTTCCAGGCACCGTTCCCTGAACCACTCCCCCAATCAGTCCCTCCTGCAGCTGAGCCAAACCACGACCCACCACAGTGAAGAACATGAAGATGCAGAACATGCAGAACATGAAGAACATGTAGAACATGTAAACAGGTATGAGTCGTCAGTGATGGGTTTTAAACTGGACAGTGAATGTAGAGTGGAGACACCTGACACACCCTGCAGGAGGTCGTCAGACCCTCTGACCCCGATGTGAACCTCCTGCTGCATGCTGGGAGTCTGGAGTCCCTCCTGGAGGCTGATCTTTCAGTGGAGACCTGTGAGTCAAGGATATCAGCTTAATCAGGATATCAGTACTTCCTATTTATCACGTTAATGTCCTCTTCATCAGGATATCAGCACTTCATGTTACTATCCTCTTCATCACTAGAAACTGAAATGACCCTCTGTCTCCACAGACCCCTACTGGAGGCCCCCTGGGGCCCCTGAAGGCCCACTGCTTCTCCCAGAGCACCCCCATTGGTCTGGACTGCCTGGGCTGGAGGAGGCTGGTCTCCTTCTCCTGTGAGTACCTGCTGGTTCATCTTGTCAGTGATGTTGGACAGTTTATTTGATCATCAGTGTGGTGAAGCTGCAGCAGGCGACTGACAGTCGGAGCTCCTTCCTGAACGCTGCTCTGTGAAGTGGTTGTAAACACGTGATGGGACTCGTCCCTCCGCTTAGATTCAGGACGTATGACGGCAATATATCTTAAAGACACAGCTGCACTTAAATGGCTAAGCTAACGTTAGCCTGTGTGAATGTTGTGGTGGAGGTCGGGGGTCACTGTGTCTGTTGTTCTGTTGTGTAAAACTGCTGACTCAGTGAGTCTGTGTGAAGTCTTGAACGTACCCTGAGAGATGAGAAGACAGACAGGATATTAGTCACATGACAGATCACCTACATCTTGGTAGTCAGAGGACAGCCAGCTGTAACAGTGCAGCCTGTTTCTACACTATCAGGTCAGTCTTATTTAGGCACACTGCACTGGTTCTACCTGAGAGACTCACCTGGAACCACCAACACGTCTCATGTCCACTATAGCACATCAACACAGAGCTGCTGCAGTTCCCTCTGTAGCCTGCAGGGTGCAGTAACTCATCACAGTGAGACAGAGCTGAGAGTCACACACAGGACAGCATGTAAGTGTGTGTGTGTGTGTGTGTGTGTGTGTGTGTGTGTGTGTGTGTGTGTGTGTGTGTGTGTGTGTGTGTGTGTTAAAGGTCGATTGATTAATTAGTTTGGCCAATCAATTGCTGCCAGTAGGACATCTTAGATAGTGAGCACTGGCTGTGCAACATCAGTGACAGCTGACCACCAGTGACCATCAGTGACCACCAGGAGGCTCCAAACACTCACTCCACATTACGGCAGTATGAGATAACATTCCCTTGATATGAAACAGATTATTCTTATTGATAAGGTTGTAGGTCATAATGTGGCATCATTAATGCAGTAAACTGGAGATGTTAAGTGTGGTTGTTAATATTTGTCTCCAGAACTAGAACCGCTGACTTCATGTTGGAGTCCACAGAGTGCTGCATACGATTGGTTGGATCAGGGCAGTGAGGAGGACCTCGACCTATCATGGTGACTTAAGGATGTTTTGGGACATCCAGCTGTTTTAGATAATGTATGTAGTTGACTGGAGTCCGAAGGGTTACATGAACAGCTGTGTATCACGTATAGTTCTGGAGGGAGGTTCTGTCATGATAAAGGCTAACGCGGGAAACAGAACCGGTCCTGAGACCGATCTGTGTGGTGCCCCATGTTTAGTCCGAGCATTTCATGAACTCACCGACAGAAACGTAGTCCAGAGGTCCGGTCAATGTTCCAGTCGGTCAGGACAGGTCGATGGGTCAGAACCAGCTCTGAGCTCATGTTCTGGTCAGGAGGTCATCTGGACACCACAATAATGAAGCACATGGACTCTGACACTAACGCTGATAATTCACCATTTCATGATATATTCGAACATATTAATGATTATTTCAGCCTCTGTGAGCAGCTCTGAATCAGTTTGACATGTTTTTAAGACAAATATATGTCAAGTTACTGAAACTTCACTTCATCTGAAAGGTTTGATTTCAACAGTCTTAAGAAAACATCTGCAGCATCATTAATATGGATGCAAATACACACCAATAGAAATACACACCAATAGAAATATACACCAATAGAAATACACACCAATAGAAATATACACAAATAGAAATACACACCAATAGAAATAGTTCTAGAGTTGCCCAGTCTTTGATGAGCAGTGCTGGATTTGGGTTGTATTGGCTGATCAATGGTTTCAGATGATTTTTATGAAGCTCCAGTCAGTCCTGTCACCATCGGCCTTGCTGTTCCTGGAACTTGATAATATAATAATAATATAATATATCTAATGAGGCCAAACCAAAGTTCCCTGAAGAAGCAGCAGTCAATAAATGATTCAGGAATCCTCCAATAACTTTACTCTTCTCAGAGGTCGTTCATCCAAATGATCAAAATACTAAATATCATGTTTTCTCTTTAGTCATATCTGGAGATATTGTCAAATATGGAGATACCATGAATATCCGTATATATCAGTAAATAACCACATCATGCATTGAGGAACAGTGATATTTCTATTTATTTAATTTTATTTACATTTACTTGACTAGTAAATAATCAGCAGAATATTTAATATTCATGATTACAGTGTAACAGAGCACGGTGTTATACACACATGCTAATATCAATATAAGATATTGATCTTCATTCTGATTATCCTCACTGATGTGGAGGAATACTTATTTATTTGTATATTTTTATTTTTATTGTTATTTATTGATTTACTACCCTGTTTCCAAATACGTTGGGGCATTGTGTAAAATGTAAATAAAAACTGAATGCAATGAGTTACAATTCACATTAACTCATGTAACTGAAAATAGTTCAAAGACAACATCTCAAATGTTGAAACAGACATTTTATTGTTTTATATAAATATCTTCTAATTGTGAATCAGATGTCAGCAACACGTCTCTATAAAGTTGTTCCAGGATGATGTTCACCACTGAGCTGCATCAACTCTTCTTTTAACAACACTCTGGAAACCTTTGGGAACTCAGGAGACCAGCTTC
Organism: Embiotoca jacksoni; assembly: GCF_022577435.1. Taxonomy (NCBI): domain Eukaryota; kingdom Metazoa; phylum Chordata; class Actinopteri; family Embiotocidae; genus Embiotoca; species Embiotoca jacksoni. The sequence continues at coordinate 139,404 of NW_027185307.1, read as the reverse complement.
TGGAGTTTAGAAAGTGAAATGTGGTCCCATTCTGGCCTGATAGAGGATTTCAGCTGCTCAACAGTTCAGGGTCTCAGTTCCTCAGACCTCAGGACAGTTGTCCACTTCACCTCAGTCCATCTTCAATGATCTCGGTCCAGAGAAGGCGGCGGTGTTTCTGGATCATGTTTCTATCTGGTTTCTTCTTTGGAGAGTTTTAACATCATTTGTGGACGCAGCGATGAACTGTGTTCACAGACGATGGTTTTCACAAGTGTTCCTGAGCCCATGCAGTGATTTCCACTCCAGAATAGTGTTTTTAATGCAGTGCTGCCTGAGGGCCCGAAGATCACCACCATCCAATATTGGTTTCCAGCCTTGTCCCTTGTGTTCAGAGATTTCTCCAGATTCTCTGAATCTTTTAATGATATTATGAACCGTAGATGATGAAATCCACTAATTCTTTGTAGTTTTACGTTGAGGAACATTATTCTTAGATTGTTGAACTATTTTCCAACACAGTCTTTCAGAGTGGTGAACCTCTCCCCATCTTCACTGCTGAGACTCTGTCTCTCTGAAATCATCTTTTTATACCCAATCATGTTCCTGATCTGTTGCCATGGTAACCTGATTAGTTGTCAGATGTTCCACCGGATGTTTTTTTTTTTTTAGCTTTACACAACTTTTCTAGTCTTTTGTTGAACCTGTCACAACTTTTTAGAGACATGTTGCTGCCACCAAATTCAAAATGAGCAGATATTAATTAAATATGGGTTCATGAGATTTGTAAATCATTACATTCAGTTTTATTTACATTTTACACAGAGTCCCTATTTTTTTTGGAAACAGTGTTGTAATCTAATGACTGGACGTCTCTTCTGTTGAGATCTGCCTCACATTAGCCCCACCGTGACTCTTACTGTCAGTCAGTGTGTGTGTGTGTGTGTGTGTGTGTGTGTGTGTGTGTGTGTGTGTGTGTGTTGGAGGGTGGAGGAGGGGGGGTTGGCTCCACCTTAACGTCTCCTGGTGCAGTGAACCATCCACGCTGTCGCTAGCAGCCAAACGACGAGGTCGCTCTCTGGAGTCCCCCTGAAGGACCCCCACTGATGTCAGCCTGGAGAGAGAAAGAGAGTAGAGGGGCGAGTTAATGTGAGGAGATGAAGCGGAGAGAAAGAGACGGGAGAGAGAGCGGAGAGAGAGGGAGGGAGGAGCAGAGAGAGAGAGACAGAGAGAGGGAGAGGGAGGTGAAGGAGGAGAGGAGCTGCAGCTTCCTGCTCTGAGTTGGGAGGAGACAGCAGCGAGCTGACAGCTGAAGCTTACCTCAGCAAATAGTGCAGCAGATCTCCTGCAGGCCACCTGCTCCTCCTGCTCCTCCTGCTACTCCTGCTCCTGCTCCCCCCCCCCCCCCTCCTCCTTTGCTGCACTCTCTCCCTGCCAGGAGAATAAAGCACCTGCTCAGCTGCCTCGCCTCCTCTCCGGTCCCCTCGTTGCCGTGGTTCCTGATCCGATGCGGACCCAGCAGGGGGAGGAAGGGGGCGTACCACTGCCCGGGGGCAGCTGTGGCAGCAGCGGCAGCTCTGGTCTGTCTCCGGGGTCTGAGTCGGACGGAGGGAGCCCCACAGGCGGAGGGGTGGACGGCATGGTGGACGGAGGTCTCGGGGTGGGTGGATGTATGGGGGGAGGTGGAGGAGGAGGCAGCCTGGGCGGCACTCTGAGGGGGGTCCTGTCTCGCTACTGGAGCTTGGAGAGTCTGCACTCCACCACAGGTAAGTGCACGGCGCAGGTGTGTGTTCATCTGCAGTGAAGAGATGTGCATGGATGCTGGCTGCCTGGAGGTCCGTGGGGTACCAGACTGGATGGGATGTCTGAGCAGCTGATGGGATGTCTGAGCAGCTGACAGGGTGCTGTGGCATGTGTTGGGTGGGCCGGATGCTCTTTGAGCAGAGACACCAGATTACTGTGTCTCCTGCAGCACCGGGTTTCTGCTCTTAAATGTGCTGATCTGATACACAAGCAGCTCTGCGCATGTGTTCTGGGCTGTTTGTCAAGGTTGAAGTCATTGAAGCAGCTCATATAGCGTGAGACGGACCGTCCTCACCTCTCAGGGACACATCTGAAACACTGGGGGGGGTCTGTTGATATGACGGTGACACAGCACACAGGACAGACAGGAGACGGGAGGGAGAGAGCAGAGACTCAGGCAGGAAGACTGGTGTGTCCAGCAGGTCAGCAGGACAGCAGGACAGCAGGACAACAGGACATCAGGACAACAGGACAAGTAGCCAGCAGAACAGAAGGACAGCAGGACAAGAGGACAGCAGGGCAGCAGGTCAAGAAGACAGCAGGGCAGCAGGACAAGAAGACAGCAGGACAGAAGGACAGCAGGACAAGAGGACAGCATGACAGCAGAACAACAGGACAAGAAGACAGCAAGACAGCAGGACAACAGTACAGCACGACAGCAGGACAGTAGGACGGCAGGAAAGCAGGACAGCAGGACAACAGGACAAGAAGACAACAGGACAAGAACACAGCAGGACAACAGGACACTTGGTCCCCCACATGACTCTTTTCTGATCTCAGTCTGAGAATGAGAAACATTTGGAATATCCAGATGTGGATCAGAACTCTGTGATCAGAGGGATTCTGAAACTAAGTGGATCCTCAGGTTTCATCGTCATACTAAAAACAAATTATTATATGATTTCAATCACAATATATTTGATTTTTTTTTTTATTTTTTATATATATATAAACTGGCTAAAATTGAATGAGTAAATGTTCCATGTGACAGACTGGAACAACACGTTGATGTTTTTACTTGATATATTTGATTCATAATATAAATTTTTGACCTGGATGATGAAGGAAGTTTGATCAGGTGATCAAACTTCCTTCATCATCAGGTCGATACTCGTTCTGTCTGAGACATGATTCAGTTTGAACTGCAGCTGCAGGTCTGTTCATGACCATGAAGGGTTGTGTCGCTTTTTACCTGTCGTAGTTTAACATCAAGTCCCCTCAGCTGCCACACCTGTCCACCATTACCCCCCCCCCCCCCCCCTCAGCCACCCCCCAGGCTGACGTCAGTGGAAAACGTCACGAGGTAACAAGGAAAGATGTGAAGGAGGATTCGTTACACAACCTCAGTTAGACTGTATTTCCACCAGATGCGCAAAACCTTTATTCTGCCTACACGCGCACACACACACACACACGCACACGCACACGCACGCACACACACACACACGCACACGCACACACACACACACACAGACTTACTTGTGTCCTAAACTCAGTTCAACAGCTACAATCCAACCAGGACAGAGCTAATGAGAACTTTGTCTGTGGTTTCATCTTTGATGTTTGAGATGAATGTTGTGTCCAACTTCAAACTGACTTCATCTTGTTGTTGATTATTGATCAGTGGATGGAGCGTCTGCTCGCTGCTTCACTCTGATTGTGCTAAGCTGTGGTGGACTGATGATCGGCAGTTAGACTGAACCTCTTCCTCTTTTATTTTGAAAGAGCTCCACTCTGAAATTCCTGTCGGCTGTAATTGTCTCTGAATGTTTCTGCTGTTCCCACGGTGACATCTGGTCTCCGAAAAAGACAACCTGTGTTCTGAGTCCCATATTAATGGTCTCAGTCGTAGGAAACAATAAACACTGACGGTAGTAAACTGTAAACACTGACTGTAGTAAAATGGACTGTAGTAAAAAGTAACAATTGACTGTAGTAAACTGTAAACACTGGCTGTAGTAAACTATAAACATTGACTGTAGTAAACAATAAACACTGACTGAAGTAAACAGTAAACACTTCCTGTAGTAAACAGTTCACGTTGACTATAGTAAACAGTAAACACTGACTAGTAAACTGTAAACATTGACTGTAGTAAACAGTAAACACTGACTGTGGTTAACTGTAACAATTGACTGTAGTAAACTGTAAACATTGACTGTAGTAAACACTAAAACATGACTGTAGTAAACAGTAATCACTGACTGTAGTAAACAATAAACACTGACTGAAGTAAACAGTAAACACTGACTGTAGTAAACAGTGAACACCGACTGTAGTGAACAGTAAACATTGACTGTGGAAAACATTTACTGTCATAAACACTCACCACTGACTGCAGTAAACTGTAAACACTGACTATAGTAAACAGTAAACACTGGCTGTGGTAAACAGTAAACACTGACTGTAGTAAATACTGACTGTCGTTAACACTAACCACTGACTGTAGTAAACAGTAAATACTGACCGTAGTAAACAGTTAACATTGACTATAGTAAACTGTAAACATTGACTGTAGTAAACAGTGAACACCGACTGTAGCAAACAGTAAACATTGACTGTAGTAAACACTGACTGTCATAAACACTAACCACTGACTGCAGTAAACTGTACACACTGACTACAGTAAACAATAAACACTGACTGTAGTAAACAGTAAACACTGACTGTAGTCAATACTGACTGTCGTTAACACTAACCACTGACTGTAGTAAACAATAAACACTGACTGTCGTAAACAGTAAACATTCACTGTTTTAAACAGTAAAGATTGTCATAAACAGTAAACACTGACTAGAAAACGCTGACTGTTGTAATCTGTAAAAATTGACTGTTGTAAACATTGACTTTAGTAAACACTGACTGTCATAAACACTGGCTGTTGTAAAAAGTGAACATTGACTGTAGTAAACAGTAAACACTGACTGCAGTAAACTGTAAACATTGACTGCAGCAAACTGTACAAATTGACTGTAGTAAACACTGACTGTCCTAAACACTAACCACTGACTGCAGTAAACTGTACACACTGACTATAGTAAACAATAAACACTGACTGTAGTAAACAGTAAACACTGACTGTAGTAAACAGTAAACACTGACTGTAGTTAACTGTAAACATTGACTGTAGTACACAGACTGTCCTAAACAGTAAACACTGACTGCAGTAAACTGTAAACATTGACTGTAGTAAACTGTAAACATTGACTGTAGTAAACTGTACAAATTGACTGTAGTAAACACTGACTGTCCTAAACACTAACCACTGACTGCAGTAAACTGTACACACTGACTATAGTAAACAATAAACACTGACTGTAGTAAACAGTAAACACTGACTGTAGTAAATACTGACTGTCGTTAACACTAACCACTGACTGTAGTAAACAGTAAACACTGACTGTCGTAAACAGTAAACATTCACTGTTTTAAACAGTAAAGATTGTCATAAACAGTAAACTGACTAGAAAACGCTGACTGTTGTAATCTGTAAAAATTGACTGTTGTAAACATTGACTTTAGTAAACACTGACTGTCATAAACACTGGCTGTTGTAAAAAGTGAACATTGACTATAGTAAACAGTAAACACTGACTGCAGCAAACTGTAAACATTGACTGTAGTAAACTGTACAAATTGACTGTAGTAAACACTGACTGTCCTAAACACTAACCACTGACTGTAGTTAACTGTAAACATTGACTGTAGTACACTGACTGTCCTAAACAGTTAACATTGACTATAGTAAACAGTAAACACTCACTGTAGTAAACAGTAAACACTGACAAGTAATCTGTAAACACTGACTGTAGTAAACAGTAAACACTGAATATAATAAACTGTAAACATCGACTGTCATAAACAGCAAACATTGACTGTTTTAAACAGTAAAGATTGTCGTAAACAGTAAACACTGACTAGTAAACACTGATTGTCGTAATCTGTAAAAATTGACTGTTGTAAACAGTAAACACTTACTATAGTAAACAGTATACATTGACCACAGAAAACAGTAAACATTGACTGACGTAAACAGTAAACACTGAATATAGTAAACTGTAAACATTGACTGAAGTAAACAGTAAACACTGACTGTAGTAAACTGTAAACACTAACTTTAGTAAACATTGACTATTGTAAACAGTAAACACTCACTGTTTACTACAGGTAATACACTGACTGTAGTAAACAAGTAAACATTAACTACAGTAAACACTGACAAGTAAACTGTAAACATTGACTGTAGTAATCTGTAAACACTGGCTGTAGTAAATAGTAAACACTGAATATAAGAAACTGTAAACATTGACTGTCATAAACAGCAAACATTGACTGTTTTAAACAGTAAAGATTGTCGTAAACAGTAAACACTACTAGTAAACACTGATTGTTGTAATCTGTAAAAATTGACTCGTAAAAAGTAAACACTGACTGTAGTAAATACTGACTGTCATAAACACTAACCACTGACTATAGTAAACAGTAAACACTGACTGTAGTAAACAGTTAACATTGACTACAGTAAACTGTAAACATTGACTGTAGTAAACAGTAAATGTCAGTGAATGTCATGTTATTTGAAGTACTGAAGGTTGTGTTGGATTATTTTTCTAAAGTATGATTGTCTGAATTCAGTCACAAAACGTTCCCGCAAATGTTTCATAAAAAACCTTTTCATGAAGGGTTTGTTCGTATTAAAACGCGATAGAGCTTTTAGTTAGAAAAACTACTGGAAGTGTTGAGTTTGTAACAAGAAAGTGAACTTTACTGAACATGGCCAACACCAGAGAGATGGTGGTCGACTTCAGGAGGAAAACGACGGCTCCACAACCGCTGAGAGTTCTGGGAGAGGAGGTGGACATGGTGGAGGAGTACAAGTACCTGGTGTCTCCATGACAACAGACTGAACTGGAAGACCAACATCAACGCTGTCTACAAGAAGGGGATGAGTCGACTCTTTTTCTTGAGGAAACTTCGATCCTTCAATGTGTGCAGCGAGATGTTGGAGATGTTCTACCAATCTGTTGTGGCCAGTGAACTGTACTTCTAGTAGTCTGCTGGGGGGGAGAGGGGGGAGGGGGACAGCATTGGAGCTGGTGACACCAACAGACTTAACAAACTGGTGAAGAAGGCCGGCTCCATCATTGGCTCCAAACTGGACAGTCTGGAAAAGGAGGTGGAGAGGAGGACGCTGAGGAAACTATTATCCATATTGGATAATCCAGACCACCCTCTCCACCTGCTGCAGGGACAGAGGAGGACGTTCTCCAAAAGACTCCTCCAGCTGCTGTCACAAGGACAGATACAGGAGATCATTCCTGATACAGGAGATCATTCCTGATCCAGGAGATCATTCCAGATACAGGAGATCATTCCAGATACAGGAGATCATTCCTGATACAGGAGATCATTCCAGATACAGGAGATCATTCCAGATACAGGAGATCATTCCTGATACAGGAGATCATTCCTGATACAGGAGATCATTCCAGATACAGGAGATCATTCCAGATACAGGAGATCATTCCTGATACAGGAGATCATTCCTGATACAGGAGATCATTCCTGCCCACTGCAATAAGACTGTACAATAACTCACTTCTGGCAAAATCCATCACACAACAATAACACCATTATTGTTCTTGTTTGTTGAAATCTTTGCACTATTGTTTAGTTAGTTTTAATTTAATTTAATTATTGTATTTTATTTTATTCTATTTATTGTATATACTGTGCATTTTTATATTTAATATTTTTTACTGTTGTTTTATTGCTTTCCTGTATCTATAGTGCTGCTGTAGCGAAAAAACTGGAGCTGCTTAATGAAATTGAAAAAAAAAATTAATGAAATGAAAATGAAATGAAATTTCCCCTCGGGGATTAATAAAGTGTATAAAATCAAAATCAAAAAATCAAAAAAAAAAACAAATCAAAATTAACCATCCTGCTGTTTCTGTTACTGTTCAGCACACGTAAAGATATATTTCAACAGATTCATTATTTCTGTTCAGGACCTTTGATGTCACACAGAACAGCCCGACATATTGACTGCAGCAGTAACAGAGGGTACTTAGGGTTTACTGAGTGTGTACTCAGTGTGTACGTAGTGTGTACTTAGGGTGCACTCAGTGTGTACTCAGTGTGTACTTAGTGTGTACTTAGGATGTACTCAGTTTGTAGTCTGTGTACTTAGGGTCTACTCAGTGTGTACTCAGTGTGTACTTAGGGTCTACTCAGTGTGTACCTAGTGTGTACTTAGTGTGTACTCAGCCTCCTCCTGCTGCTTCACTCAGCAACAGCCAGTGTAACAAAGAGCTGAAATAACTCTCTTTGTAGGAGGAAGAAGTGAGTCGAAAGGAGCGTCTCTGTTCTCCCGCTGGCAGGTGGACAGTGAGATGTCTTTGTCCTTTAAATAGATTCCTGTGAATCCCCCCCCCATCCCTCCTCCTCTCTGTGGCCTCGTTACTGTTCAGTCCGTCAGCTCTGTTAGTATGAACAGCGTGACGTGATACTCGATAGTTGATCTGCTGCTTAATGCTGCTCTGACTGATAGGCAGGGGGGGGTGCACTACACACAGTGATAGAGGTCAGAGGACAGTGACAGAGGACAGTGACAGAGGACAGTGATAGAGGACAAAGGACAGTGACAGAGGACAGAGGACATTGACAGAGGGCAGTGACAGAGAACAGAGGACAGTGATAGAGGACCGAGGATAGTGATAGAGGACAGACACACACACATACACAGAGGTTAATCTGAATGTGTATACCAACTCTGATAACTCGGTCAGTGTGGTCACAGGTTTAAAACTCCAACCAGCTACATTCTCCACCTCCTCATCCTCTTCATTATCCACCTCCTCATCCTCTTCATCATCCACCTCATCATCCTCTTCATCATCCACCTCCTCATCCTCTTCATCATCCACCTCATCATCCTCTTCATCATCCACCTCATCATCCTCTTCATCATTCACCTCATCATCCTCTTCATCATCCAGTCCAGATTTAGACCACATAATTCTGATATACAGACTCTCTAACCTCACCATCACATCAATAATAATAATAATAATAATAACAATAATAATAATAATAATACAATTGCACCCTAATAATACGTTAAATATTACACATTGATGACATCACAGGTAAAATATGTTTATACCCATCAGCCACAACATTAAGATGTGGTTCTGTTGGAGCTTGTGGTGTGTGTGTAGTCCTGTCTGTCCTCCACAGTCCTCTCTGTCCTCCACAGGTCTCTCCTCCACAGTCCTGTCTGTCCTCCACAGATCTGTCCTCCATCTGAATCCCAGCTCACATCTGATGGTTGTTTCTTCTGAAGCAGTTTTGTCTTCAGGACTCTTCTGTGTTTGTTTATGATCTGCTCAAGTTTTTTGGAAAATATCCCACAGATTTACTAATGGACATAAAACTCTTCAGTGTTTATAAAACTAGTAAAAAGTGCAGTTAAGATTCAGAGTAAAGTATTTTTTTAGTTCTATCAGCCAGTGTAACATGTAATACTGTTGTGTTTGTACGTCCGTCTCAGTGAAGCTTCTGTCTCTGTCGTCTCTGATGTCTCACTGAGAGGGCTGCAGGTCCGTCATCCATCAAAG
>NW_027185307.1:0-125000 GCF_022577435.1 Embiotoca jacksoni | reverse complement strand
AGGTGGAGGCCAGTAAATGAAGGTCTGTAAATGGTGGTCAGTAGGTGGAGGTCAGTAAATGGAGGTCAGCAGGTGGTGGTCAGTAGGTGGATGTCAGTAAATGGTGTTCAGTAAGTGGAGGTCAGTAGGTGGAGGTCAGTAAATGGAGATCAGTAGGTGGAGGTCAGTAAATGAAGGTCTGTAAATGGTGGTCAGTAGGTGGAGGTCAGTAAATGGAGGTCAGTAGGTGGAGGTCAGTAGGTGGAGGTCTAGTAAATGGAGGTCAGTTGGTGAAGGTCAATAGTTAGAGGTCAGTAGATGGAGGTCAGTAGGTGGAGGTCTAGTAAATGGAGGTCAGTAGGTGAAGGTCAGTAGATGGAGGTCAGTAAATGGAGGTCAATAAATGGAGGTCAGCAAGTGGAGATCAGCAGGTGGAGGTCAGTAAATGAAGGTCTGTAAATGGTGGTCAGTAGGTGGAGGTCAGTAAATGGAGGTCAGTAGGTGGAGGTCAGTAGGTGGAGGTCTAGTAAATGGAGGTCAGTAGATGAAGGTCAGTAGATGGAGGTCAGTAAATGGAGGTCAATAAATGGAGGTCAGCAAGTGGAGATCAGCAGGTGGAGGTCAGTAAATGGATGTCAGTAGGTGAAGGTCATTAGATGGAGGTCAACAAATGGAGGTCAGTAAATTCAGGTCAGTAGGTGGAGGTCTAGTAAATGGAGGTCAGTAAATGGTGGTCAGCAAGTGGAGATCTGCAGGTGGAGGTCAGTAAAAGGAGGTCAGTAAGTGGAGGTCAGTAAATGGAGGTCAGTAGGTGTAGGTCAGTAGATGGACGTCAGTAGGTGGAGGTCAGTAGATGGAGGTCAGTAAATGGAGGTCAGTAAGTGGAGGTCAGTAGGTGGAGGTCAGTAGATGGAGGTCAGTAGGTGGAGGTCAGTAAATGAAGGTCTGTAAATGGTGGCCAGTAGGTGGAGGTCAGTAAATGGATGTCAGTAGGTGGAGGTCAGTAAATGGTGTTCAGTAAGTGGAGGTCAGTAGGTGGAGGTCAGTAGATGGAGGTCAGTAGGTGGAGGTCTAGTAAATGTAGGTCAGTAGGTGAAGGTCAATAGTTAGAGGTCAGTAGATGGAGTTCTGTGCTCTTTCTTTATATCCATCTCTCTGTATCTCCATGGGGATCTGTCACCACGGAAATATCCTCCGTGGCAACAGCTGTTGGCAGGCAGCTGAGGGCAACGCTGTGATGAAGTGTGACAGTAGGAGTATTTTTAACTCGTCAGCGGAGGTTGGAGGAGAAACAGAGCAGCTGATCCAGGATGTTTACACCCTGTGTTATTACTCAGTGTTATTACACCCTGTGTTATTACTCAGTGTTATTACACCCTGTGTTATTACAAGTGTTATTACACCCTGTGTTATTACTCAGTGTTATTACACCCTGTGTTATTACTCAGTGTTATTACACCCTGTGTTATTACAAGTGTTATTACACCCTGTGTTATTACAAGTGTTATTACACCCTGTGTTATTACAATTTTTATTACACCCTGTGTTATTGCAAGTGTTATTACACCCTGTGTTATTACAATTTTTATTACACCCTGTGTTATTACAATTGTTATTACACCCTGTGTTACTACAAGTGTACCGTGTTTTATTACATCTTGTTATTACACCATAATGTGTTATTACATCCTGTGTTATTACTGTTAGATAGATAGATAGATAGATAGATAGATAGATAGATAGATAGATAGATAGATACTTTATTAATCCCTCAGAGGGAAATATTTATGTCACAGCAGCATGTACAGGGCAAACATTTTTATATATTAAAAAAATGCACATTCTATACAATAAAATAAAATAATATCAAATAAACGAAATGAAATAACCCTAATCTAAGCCTAAACAACAGTGCAATGGATTAGAACAAAACAACATACAAGACAGCAGTGCCAGGGTGTTATTGTTGTGTGATGGATTTGGCCAGAGGTGATTTATTGTACAGTCTTATTGCAGTGGGCAGGAATGATCTCCTGTATCAGGAATGATCTCATGTATCAGGAATGATCTCCTGTATCTGGAATGATCTCCTGTATCTGGAATGATCTCATGTATCAGGAATGATCTCCTGTATCTGGAATGATCTCCTGTATCTGGAATGATCTCATGTATCTGGAATGATCTCCTGTATCAGGAATGATCTCCTGTATCTGGAATGATCTCCTGTATCTGGAATGATCTCCTGTATCTGGAATGATCTCCTGTATCTGTCCTTATGACAGCAGCTGGAGGAGTCTTTTGGAGAACGTCCTCCTCTGTCCCTGCATCAGGTGGAGAGGGTGGTCAGGATTATCCAATATGGATAATAGTTTCCTCAGCGTCCTCCTCTCCACCTCCTTTTCCAGACTGTCCAGTTTGCAGCCAATGATGGAGCCGGCCTTCTTCACCAGTTTGTTAAGTCTGTTGGTGTCTCCGGCTCTAATGCTGCCCCCCCCACCCCCTCAGCAGACTACTAGAAGTACAGTTCACTGGCCACAACAGATGGTAGAACATCTCCAACATCTCGCTGCACACATTGAAGGATCGAAGTTTCCTCAAGAAAAAGAGTCGACTCATCCCCTTCTTGTAGACAGCGTTGATGTTGGTTTTCCAGTTCAGTCTGTTGTCATGGAGACACCAGGTAAGTACCTCCACCATGTCCACCTCCTCTCCCAGAACTCTCAGCGGTTGTGGAGCCGTCATCTTCCTCCTGAAGTCGACCACCATCTCTCTGGTCTTGGCCACGTTCAGGAGGAGGTGATTTCTACCAGCCCACTCCACAAAGTCCTCCACTACTGCCCTGTACTCCTCCTCCCGTCCATCCCTTATACACCGTCCACTGACTCCTCCTCCCGTCCATCCCTTATACACCATCCACTGACTCCTCCTCCTGTCCATCCCTTATACACTGTCCACTGACTCCTCCTCCCGTCCATCCCTTATACACCGACCACTGACTCCTCCTCCCGTCCATCCCTTATACACCGACCACTGACTCCTCCTCCCGTCCATCCCTTATACACCGACCACTGACTCCTCCTCCCGTCCATCCCTTATACACCGACCACTGACTCCTCCTCCCGTCCATCCCTTATACACCGACCACTGACTCCTCCTCCCGTCCATCCCTTATACACCGACCACTGACTCCTCCTCCCGTCCATCCCTTATACACCGACCACTGACTCCTCCTCCCGTCCATCCCTTATACACCGACCACTGACTCCTCCTCCCGTCCATCCCTTATACACCGACCACTGACTCCTCCTCCCGTCCATCCCTTATACACCGACCACTGACTCCTCCTCCAGTCCATCCCTTATACACCGACCACTGCAGAGTCATCCGAGAACTTCTGCAGATGTCTTGACTCTGAGTTGTTCTGGAAGTCAGTGGTGTAGGAGGTGAACAAGAAGGAGACAGAACAGTTCCCTGAGGAGCTCCAGTACCACTGACCACCGTATCAGACAGCACACTGCCCAGACGGACAAATTATCATCTGCCTGTCAGGTAGTCAGTGATCCAGGAGACGGTGGACATGTCCACCCCCACCACCCGCAGCTTCTCACTCAGCAGCAGTGGTTGGATGGTGTTAAATGCACTGGAGAAATCAAAGAAAGTGATTCTCACAGAGTCACCGGTTCCATCCAGGTGAGACTGAGCTCGTTGCAGCAGGTAGATGATGGCATCGTCCACTCCCACATGAGGCTGGTACGCAAATTGCAGAGAGTCCAGTGAAGATTTCACCAGCGGTCTGAGGTGGGCCAAGACCAGCTTCTCCAGCACCTTCATCACATGAGATGTGAGGGCAACTGGTCGGTAGTCGTTGAGGCCAGATGGAGTCGTCTTCTTTGGTACAGGAACCAGGCAGGACGTCTTCCACAGCACCGGGACCTCCTCCTGCTTCAGGCTCAGGTTGAAGAGGTGTTGTAGGACCTCAGCCAGCTGGACGGCGCAGGTCTTCAGGACCCGGGGCCGATGTCGTCAGGTCTTCAGGACCCAGGGCCGATGCCGTCAAGTCCTCAGGACCTGGGGCTGATGCCGTCAGGTCCTGCAGCCTTGTGCTGGTGGAGTCTCTCCAGCTGTCTCCTAACCTGGCCAGTTGTCACAGAGAGGAGGGGGGGGGGGGGTGTCATGGCGTCAGTGGTGGAAGAGCCCTTTGGAGTTGAGGACTCTGTGTCCATGCAGCTCACCAGGGGGGACAGATTGGAGAGGGGTAAGGCAGCGGAGGTGTTTGGGGGTGTGAGGTGTGTGTCAGGAGACAGATGAGGGCAGTGAACTAAATCTGTTGAAGAAACAATTTAGCTCATTGTTCCTCTCCAGGTTCCCCCTGGTTGTTCCTCTCCAGGTTCCCCCTGATTGTCTCCCTCCAACCTAGAAGCCAGTAATCTCCTTCATCCCGGTCATCACCTCCCTCACGTTGTTCTGCTGGAGTTTGGCATCCAGCTTCCTCCTGAAGGAGTCCTTGCACTCCCTCATCTTCTCCTTCAGGTGGCGTTGCACTCTCCTGAGCTCCTCCCTGTCCCCAGACCTGAAGGCTGCTTTCTTCTGATTAAGAAGCACCTTCAGGTCACTGGTGATCCATGGCTTGTTGTTGGGGAAGCATTTTACAGTCCAGGATGGTACGGTGGTGTGTTCACAGAATTTTATGTATTCTGTGATACAGTCCGTCCTGCTGTTGATGTCCTCCCCATGTGGTCCACACAGCACATTCCAGTCCGTGGACTCAAAGCAGTCCTGCAGGGCGTCTTTAGCCTCCCGTGTCCACCTCCTCACAGTCCTGAAGCAGAGAACAGTCCTGAAGCCGGGTACAGTCCTGAAGCAGGGAGCGGTCCTGAAACAGGGAACGGTCCTGAAGCCGGGTACGGTCCTGAAACAGGGAACGGTCCTGAAGCCGGGAACGGTCCTGAAGCAGTGAACGGTCCTGAAGCCGGGTACGGTCCTGAAGCCGGGTACGGTCCTGAAGCCGGGTACGGTCCTGAAGCCGGGAACGGTCCTGAAACAGGGAACGGTCCTGAAGCAGGGAGCGGTCCTGAAGCAGGGTACGGTCCTGAAGCCGGGTACGGTCCTGAAACAGGGAACGGTCCTGAAGCCGGGTACAGTCCTGAAACAGGGAACGGTCCTGAAGCCGGGTACGGTCCTGAAGCCGGGTACGGTCCTGAAACAGGGAACGGTCCTGAAGCCGGGTACGGTCCTGAAACAGGGAACGGTCCTGAAGCAGTGAACGATCCTGAAGCAGGGAACGGTCCTGAAGCCGGGTACGGTCCTGAAACAGGGAACGGTCCTGAAGCCGGGAACGGTCCTGAAGCCGGGTACGGTCCTGAAGCAGGGAACGGTCCTGAAGCAGGGAATGGTCCTGAAGCCGGGTACGGCCGCGCTGTGGTCCGGAAAATGTGAGTGCAGCCATATCTCGGTGAAACACATGATGCTGCACTCCCGGTATTCCCGCTGAGTCTTTACCAGCGCGCCGAGTTCATCCGTGTTATTGGCCAATGACCTCACGTTCCCCATTAAAAGCTCCGGTACCGATGATTTATATTTCCTCCTCTTTGCCTTCAGCTTCTTGGTTTAATGACACTACACAGTCTTGCAGAATAAGAGTCTATTGTTTTTTTTTTTATTAATTATTATGATTATTATTGTTTATTATTACATTTAGAAAATTTCAAACATCGACATAGCTGTCATCAGGTTACCTCAGACTCTCCGGCTGCTTCCTTGTTCTGATGAAGCTCCTCCTCCGTTATGTGGATGTGTGCTTTGGTTCGTTGTGATGCTGGAAGGTGAAACTCACTTTCATCTTCAGTTTCAGTTTCATCTAAATCTTCAGTTTTATCTTCAGCTTCAACTTCAGCTTCAGTTTCAGCTTCAGCTTCCAGTCTGCAGGTTCTGTGAATTGAAGCTGTTCATGATTTCTTCCATTTTAAAGCTCCAGCTGCTCCACCATGTCCTCTGAGCCGCTGCTGACGTTGTTCTTGTGACAAACACAGTTCGGTTATTCGGTTATCCTGTTGTTAGAGATGTTATGATATGATGAAGAGTCATCTCCTCCTGTTAGAGATGTTATGATATGATGAAGAGTCATCTCCTCCTGTTAGAGATGTTATGATATGATGAAGAGTCATCTCCTCCTGTTCTTAGAAGTCCCAGACGTTGACAGAAAGGTGGTTTCAGTGCTGACGTTAGTCTCTGAACTCTGACAGCTTGTCTTCACTCTGAGACATCTCAGTGTCTCTTCATGTCCAACAGCAGCAGTCTGAACTGTCTGGACTGTATGGACACGGACGACTCGGAAACTTGACATGCTCATTTATTATTATTATTTAAATAATCTGTACGTCAATTAATCCGACTGTCTTTGTCTCCCCCCCTATGCTCTGACCTCCCCGTCTCAGCCGTGGTTGTCCCTGACGGGGCGTCTGATAAGGTTTGTCTCGGGGACGAGCTGGGCAGTGAGGAGGACCTTCTGTACGAAGAGTTTCGTAGTGCTGGACATCGTTTTGGACATCCAGGAGGGGGCGGCGGAGAGCAGCTGGCCATCAACGAGGTGGGTGGAGACTCTAATACTGATGGAGAACTGTGGTTGCATTAACGACCACCACAGCAGCTCTGTGTACATTACTACTGTAACACAGTGTTTTCATTCTGCCACCGGGGGCGCTGTTGTTGTCTTTAACATGAGTAATGGTTGGTTCAGGCTGTGGTATGTGTGTGGATGATCACTGTTATTAAGCTGTTACCATGGAAATAAATCTATCACATCACTTCACGTCCAGTCCATGAATGACGTCCATCCAGAACCTTTGTCTCAGAGAGCCTTCGCCCCACAGTCATCCTCACCGTAGGGAAGCAGCCTGTCATCAGTACAGGACAAGACTCAGATGGCTACTCGGGGGTCGTGGGGTTGTTTGGTTGTCACGGTTACCTGCTGTGTATTCTACATGTAGTAGTCCTGTTAATAATCTGTCCCTGTGCTATGGGTCATCATCCTCTGCTGCTTCATCATGTGGTCTCTTCTCTGTTCTTTTGATTGGTTGATGGGCTGCACTCTGACAGCCAATCAAAATGGAGAGCCAGCTGCAAAGAAAGCAGTTTCCTTCTTCTTCCTGAGTGTCAGAGTCAGCTCTGTGCTGCCACCCTGTGGAGAACTGATGTATGTGTGTCAAACGTTTAACGTGTGGGAACGAATGTACAAATCAGTCTGTGTGTGTGTGTCAGTTCCATATGACAGTGAAGTCTATGTTTGTCCTTTTAACTGGTTCTTGAATAAAATTGCAGATTTGAGAACATCAGATCAGGAAATGATAACATTATTTTGAGTTTTGAGTGGCTGCTAGTTCATGTTGGGACGCTGCGTAAAATATGTAAACACATTTGATTTAAAATAGAACAAAGACAACATATCAAATTTGGAAAATATTTTTTTGTATTATTTTATGTAAAATATCTGCTCATTTTGAATTTGATGGCAGCAACACGTCTCTATAAAGTTATCACAGGATCAACAAAAGACGGGAAAAGTTGAGTAACAATAAAAAAAAACACCTGGTGGAACATCTGACAACTAATGAGGTTACCATGGCAACAGATCAGTAACATCATTGGGTATATTGTGGGTAAAAGATGATTTCAGAGAGGCAGTCTCTCAGCAGTGAAGATGGGGAGAGGTTCACCACTCTGAAAGACTGTTAGAAAATAGTTCAACAATCTAAGAATAATGTTCCTCAACGTAAAACTACAAAGAATTAGTGGATTTCATCGTCTACGGTTCATAATATCATTAAAAGATTCAGAGAATCTGGAGAAATCTCTGAACACAAGGGACAAGGCTGGAAACCAATATTGGATGGTGGTGATCTTCGGGCCCTCAGGCAGCACTGCATTAAAAACAGACTATTCTGGAGTGGAAATCACTGCATGGGCTCAGGAACACTTGTGAAAACCATCGTCTGTGAACACAGTTCATCGCTGCGTCCAAAAATGATGTTAAAACTCTCCAAAGAAGAAACCAGATAGAAACATGATCCAGAAACACCGCCGCCTTCTCTGGACCGAGATCATTGAAGATGGACTGAGGTGAAGTGGACAACTGTCCTGAGGTCTGATGGATCACAATCTGAGATTCTGTTTGGAAATCATGGACGCTGCATCCTCCAGGTTAAAGAGGAGAGGGACCATCCAGCTTGTTATCAGCTCAGTTCTAAAGCCAGCATCTGTGATGGTACAGGATGCATTAGTGCACATGGCATGGGTAGCTTGAACATCTGGAAGGAAGCATTAATCCTGAATGATACTGTTCACGGATGAAAAATGGGCTGCTGTGTATTCTTGAATGTCATTTAACCAACATTTTATTTTAATTACACATTACAGTACATGAGAGGTATATTTCAGTAGGATTTATTTCCCATTATGTAATACCACTTTGTACAGAAGGAGGCGACAGTGACTCACTGTGCCTGCTCTCATAGTCTTCCCCTCACTCCTCATGTCTGAACAGAACCAACCTGACCAACACAGACTGTGAAGGGGGACAGGTTTCAGTGTAACACCGGCTCTCAGCGTGTCAGCAGTATGGTGAAGTGTTGTTGTCCTGCTGTTCGTAGTTGTTGTTTTTTGTATAACTGATGATTGTTAAGTCAGATAGTCTGGCAGTCATTGATCCACAGAAACTGGTGATCAGTGAAGTTTGAAGTTACATTAAAGCTCATTATTCTATTCAGGATGATAATCACACCCCACCCCCCGCCTTTCTCTGAGGGGTTGCTATGGCCCTGCCCCAACCACTCTGGTATCCAGGATATGCTGACACTCTCTGCATTCTGATTGGCTGGCTGCTCTGTCAGGGTGGAGGCACTACCAGAGGAAGGGGAGGTAGGGGGGAGAGGAGGGTGGTGGTGGTTGGACGGATGCTGAGGCAACACCGAGCACCATTTTAGAAGGAGACACAGATACGGAGACAAAAGCGAGTCAGAGGCGGAGCCAACGTCTGTCTGCAGGAGAAGCAGGAAGCAGGAGAGAGAGGAGCGCTCTGCAAAACAGACGGAGGACAAGAAGAGGAAGAACAGAGGAGGAGGAGGAGGAGGAGGAGGATGGTGGACCGGAGAGATGCAGCATCCCATCCGTCTTTCATCCTCACGTCCTGACCGAGAGAGACGAGAACACGAGCACTGAACCGGAGACAGATACAAAGGAGACGAAGAGGGGAGGTCCCTGTTTCACAGAGGAGAAAGGAGTGAAGGAGGAGGTCCCTGTTTCACAGAGGAGAAAGGAGTGAAGGAGGAGGTGCCTGTTTCTCAGAGGAGAAAGGAGTGAAGGAGGAGGGGAGGTGCTCAGCTCTACAGACTGCCAGCGCTCTGACGGAAAGGCTCCGCCTCCACTGCAGGCCGGAGCAACGCTGCTCATCGGCAAAGTGGCAGGAGAAGCAGAGGAGGTGAGCGGAGCCGAGCGGAGGAGGACTGCAGCAGCGGAGGACGCAGACGGAGACGGGCGAGGAGGAGGACGAGGGGACGCCGTGTGGTGTGCAGGCTCGGCCCTGAGGGAAAGGAGACGGGGGAGGGGTGGTGAGGAAGAGGAGGAGGAGGAGGCCAGAGGACTGATGGCGCGCGGCAGCGGCTCGGGGAGGTGGAGCAGGCAGAGGATGGGGCTGTTCAGCACCGTGCTGCGCTGTAACCTCCCCCCCGACACGCAGAAGGTGGTCGTCTTCATCATCATGATGCTGCTCATCGTCATCAACGTGGTGCTCATGTTCCTGCTGGCCTTCCAGTAGACACACACAAACACACACACACACACACACACACACACACACACTCTCTCACACACACACACACACACACACACACACACACACACACACACACACACACACACACACTCTCTGACACAGGATTGTAGCTGGAGACAGCAGATGAAGTGATGCTGAGGATCAGAGGAGGACCGGCCCGTTAACGAGCGGCGCTGCTCGGATTCATGGGAGTCCAACATGGCCGCAGCAGAACGCAGGTACACCAGCAGAGGGAGGATGTGTGTTCATGTGTGTGATTACGAACATGTGAACATATGAAGGGTTGTCGTGTCCTGCTGGCTCTCAGCCTCCAGTCATCAGAGTCTGAGCCGATGGTTCTGGTCCGGTTCATCCAGGCTGTGACGTGTGTGTCTTTGTGATTCCAGTCGGCACCGCGCTACTAAACATGCTGATGCTGCACTTAATCTGTTTCACTCATATGTCAACAAACTCCATAAAAACAACCAAAACCAACATGTTAGTCCGTCTCTCAATACTTTCCTACTCCGCCCTGGGCAGGAACCACTGATGTCTTTAAAAGTATCCACGTGTTTAGTTTCATGTTTAAAAAGACTCAGGAACCCCCCCCCCCACCGCACGCGCACACACACACACACACACACACACACACACACACACACACACACACACACACACTCACACACACACACACACATGTACACTCTCTCACACACACACACAAACTCACACACACACACACACTCACTCACACACACACACGTACACACACACGCACACGCGCACACACACACGCACACACACGTACACACACACACACATGTACACTCTCTCACACACACACACACACACACACACACACACACACGTACACACTCACACACACACACACACACACACACACACTCACACAGACACACACAAACTCACTCACACACACACACACACACACACTCTGAAACACCCTCAACCATCAGTGACGTCATCATCCATCAGTGATGTCATCAACCATCAGTGATATCATCGTTGGTTTGTGAACATTATGAATCCTCCAGTTCAGATTCTGTCCGTCACCATCTTGTTAGTTCGGAGCGGTTCGGAGCAGGAAGTGACCATATTTGGACGAGCTGGGGGAGGAGCCAGCGGTGGATCTGACCGATCTGATTGGAAACCTGACGATACTACGTCCCGCCCACCGATAGCTGTAACCTGACTGCACCACAGGCCTGTCAATCAAACAGACACGCCCCCAAAAACAGGTCTTCTTGAATCTTCTTTTCTAATGAATGAGGGATTATTTTCAGATGGACCTCCAGAAAACTAATAAGAAGGAGTGACTTTAGCTAACAACACCGAGATAACTGATGGACACATTTTATTCACTTTGGATTTGATGAGAGAAGTTGAATGGGAGTCTATGGAGCCGGAGGCTTTTTGGAGTCGACCTCTAGTGGCACTCGCTGGTATTGCAGCTGAAGACACTTCTGGATCGGAACCATTTTACAGACCTGAAGCTACGAACTCTTTAATAAACAGTTAATACACCAAACAACAACTGCTTCAAGTGTGGGACACGTAGAGCTTTTCAATGGATCTATTGTCTGAGGTTTTTTTTTTATCCAGTCTGAGGTTTTATATAGTTTTTTATCCAGTCTGAGTTGATTATAAACAAAGTCAATGCAAAGACACGAACGTCCACAAATTCACGTTGTCCTCGCACGAGTAACATGAGGTGAACATTCCCATTGTGTGTGCGATCACGTAATCAGAGGATTGTGGTGTCATGTAGTCAGAGAGGAATCTGGAAAGACCGACAGCAGAGGGAAGATGATGTGGGTGTGTTGCTTAGCAACAGCCACAGCGTGTGTTTTCCTCATCACCATAAAGGATCAGTGGAGCTGAGAGTCGGATCAGAGAGAGAAAGTAAAAGCAGTGTGTCTTTCACACTGTCTCCTCTCCCCCAGGAGGAGACGAAGGAGATGGAGGAGACGGCAGAGATGAAGGGACACTGGCTCAGTCACCATTGTGGATGGTGTATGGAGTCTTGTTGACCCAGGGGTCTGTAAAGGCAGAGAAATATGACCATTGCAGAGTCTCCATCAATAACTCTGCCTCCTCCTCCCCCTCGTCCTCCTTCTCCTTCTCCTGCAGGAGGTGGTGGTCTCTATGCTGGTTCAGTGTTCATCATCACAGCTCCTGCTGCATGATGGGAACCACACCTGCAAATACCACCTGTTCATCTTCTCTGGGTCTCAAAGACCAGATCTCCCATCAGGACTCCTCAGATCAGAGTCCAGGTCTCCTCTGGTCTCGTGTCCTTTCCTGGTCTCTGTACCAGCAGGTCTCCTCTGGTCTCGTGTCCTCTCCTGGTGACTCTTGGTCCCAGCAGGTCTCCTCCATGCTGACATGTTGATGACCTCATGAAGCTGCCGTTAATTCAAATCAATGTTATTTATATAGCTCTAAATCACAACACAGGTTATTTCATGGTACTTAACACATTAAAGTCTTTACAGCAAAACATTACAATATTATACAGAGAAACCAACAATACAGCAATTCCCACATAAGCTAGGAGGGAAAAACTCCTCTTTAAGGGAGAAAAACCTCCAACAGAGGGAAGAAAAACTCCCTTTAACAGGAAGAAACCTCCAACAGAACCAGGATCAGAGGTGGGCGGAGCATCTGTTAACAGAACCAGGCTCAGAGGTGGGCGGAGCATCTGTTAACAGAACCAGGATCAGTGGTGGGCGGAACATCTGTTAACAGAACCAGGATCAGAGGTGGTCGGAACATCTGTTAACAGAACCAGGATCATAGGTGGGCGGAGCATCTGTTAACAGAACCAGGATCAGAGGTGGGCGGCCATCTGCGTCGACCGGTTGGGGTGAGAGGAGAGCAGAGAGAGAAAAGGACAGCATAGAGATAGAAGAGAAGAACTGTTGGTGGAGACGACAATCACAGAGCAGAGACATGCAGCTCCATGACGGGACATCTGGAAAAGAAAGAACAGAAACTACACGAGTGAAGGAACTGAATGGAGACAACAGATAATAAGAAGAAACTATGGGAGAGAAGAAGATGGTGAGGTATGAGTCAGTTAAAGAGTAGGAGGAAAGAAAAGAAGATCAGCATGTAACGAGGTCCTCCAGCAGCCTCGGCCTATAACAGCATAACTAAGGGTTGGTTCAGGTCTACCTGAGCCAGCCCTAACTATAGGCTTTATCAAGAAGGAACGTTTGAGTCTAATCTTAAAGCTAGAGAGGGTTTCTGCCCCTCCAACACAAACTGGGAGCTGGTTCCACAGGGGAGGAGCCTGAACACTGAAGCTCCGCCTCCCATTCTACTTCTGGAAACTCTAGGAACCACAAGTAGACCAGCGTACTGAGAGAGAAGTGCTCTGCTGGGATTATATGGTTCTATAAGATCTCTAAGATATGATGGAGCCTGGTCATGTAGAGCTTTGTAAGTCATCAAGAGAATTTTAAATTCTATTCTTGATTTCACAGGAAGCCAGTGAAGAGAAGATAAAACTGGAGAAATATGATCTCTCTTGTTAAATCCCGTCAGTACTCCTGCTGCAGCATTTTGGATCAGCTGCAGGTTTTTAATGAGTAATTTGGACATCCTAACAGCAAGGAATTACAATAATCTAGTCTAGAAGTAACAAACGCATGAATGAGTTTTTCTGCGTCACGCTGAGGAACGATTTTCCTGATTTGATTAATATTACGTAGATGAAAGAAGGCAGTTCTGGAGATTTGCTTTATCTGGTGTCTAAAGGACAAATCCTCATCAAAGATGACTCCAAGGTTCCTCACAGTTTTGCTGGAGGCCAAGACAACGTCATCTAGAGTAACTAAGTGATTACAGAAAGAGTTTCTGAGGTGTTTAGGACCAAGTACAAGAACTTCTGTTTTGTCTGAATTTAGAAGCAGGAAGTTTTTGGTCATCCAGACCTTTATGTCTTTTAGACAGGCTTCAAGTTTTACTAACTGATTAGTTTCATCTGGTTTTATAGAACGATATAGCTGAGTGTCATCTGCATAACAATGGAAGTTGATGCAGTGCTTCCTGATGACATCTCCTAATGGAAGCATGTACAAAGTAAAAAGTATTGGGCCTAACACTGAGCCTTGTGGAACTCCATAACTAACTCTTGTTTGTCTGGAAGGCTCATTGTTTACATGAACAAACTGGAAACTATCTGATAAGTAGGATTTGAACCAGTCTAATGCAGTTCCTTTAATCCTCGTAACGTCTTCTAATCTCTGTAATAAGATCGTATGATCAATCGTATCAAAAGCAGCACTGAGGTCCAGAAGAACAAGTACAGAGACGAGTCCATTATCTGAGGCTAATAAAAGGTCGTTAGTAACTTTCACCAGAGCTGTTTCTGTGCTATAATGAACTCTAAAGACTGAACATCTTCAAACAGATCATTCCTTTGTAAATGATCACAAAGTTGATTTGTAACAGATTTTAGAAATAAACTTCAGGTTGTAAATTGGTCTGTAGTTTCCTAAAACAGCTGATCAAGAGTTGGCTTTTTAAGTAAAGTTTTAATTACAGCCACTTTAAAAGCCTGCGGTACATAGCCGGTTACAATAGATAGGTTGATCTGATCTAATATGGAAGTATTAATTAAAGGGAAGACTTCCTTAAAAAGTTTAGTTGGGATGAGATCTAACAGACAGCTAGAGGATCCAGATGAAGAAATAATTCTAGTTAACTCAGAGAGCTCAACAGGAGAGAAATGTTCCAAGTTTACATCTGGTCCTACAGTTGCTTTCAGGGCTGCTGTACTTAACATCACATCAGTGATGGTGTCAGGAAGGGTCGGCCCGATTCTCTCCCTGATAGTAAGAATTTTATTAGTAAAGAAGTTAATGAAGTCATTACTGCTGAGAGCTGAAGGAATAGAGGACTCAACAGAACTGGGACTCTTTGTCAGCCTGCTACAGTGATGAAAAGAAACCTGGGGTTGTTCTTGTTGTCCTCTATTAATGATGAATAATATAAAGTTCTGGCCTTACCAAGAGCTTTCTTATATAATATTAGACTATCCTTCCAGGCAGGTGAAATTCTTCTAAATTAGTGGAACTCCATTTCCTTTCCATCTTTCTAGTCGCTGCCTAGCAGAGCGTAGTTCTGAGTTGTACCATGGAGACAACTTCCTCTGGTTCATGACTCTCTTCTTCAGAGGGGCGACATCATCTAGAGTTGTAGCAGAGATACTGCAGTGTTTTCTACCAGATGATCCACTTGTGTGGGACTAAGATCAACGTAGATGTCTTCCACTGCTTTAACACACGGCATCGAAGAGGATAAACATGTAACTGCTTCCTTAAACTTGGCCACGACATCATCTGACAGACATCTACTGTAGTGGGATTTATTCCCACATGCTGTGTAGTCCATTATTGTAACTTCAGATGTTAATAAGAAGTGGTCCGACAAAACAGGGTTTTGAGGAAATACTATTACATTTTCAGTTTCCATCCCATACGACAGAACCAGATGGAGGGTGTGGTTACTACGGTGACGGGTTTATTTACATCCTGATAAAAGCCTATAGAATCTAATAATGATCTGAAAGTAGAACTGAGGCTGTCATTGTCCACGTCAACATGAATGTTAAAGTCTCCCACTATCATCACTTTATCTGAACTCAGCACTAAATCTGATCAAAAGTCAGAATTCAGTTAGAAACTCTGAATAAGGACCAGGTGGGAGATAAACAACAACAATACAATCCGTTTCTCTGCTTTCCAGTTTGGGTGAGAGACTAAGAGTCAGACTCTCAAATGATTTAGAACTAAGTTTAGGCTTTGGATTAATTGATAAACTTGAGTGGAAGATTGCTGCCAGTCTTCCTCATCCTCCTCCTCCTACTCCTCTTCCTCCTCCTCCTCCTCCTCCTCCTCCTGCTCCTCCTCCTCCTCCTCCTGAATCTCTAGGAATATGATAATTAATATGACTGGGAGGAGTTGCTTCATTAATCCTAACATATTCTTCCTGTTGCAGCCAGGTCTCTGTGAGACAGAGTAAATCAATCTGATGATCAGTTATCAAGTCATTTACTAACAGAGATTTAGACCAGAGAGATCTCATATTTAATAATCCACTTTTAATTGTCAGATTTTAACTAAATTTAGGCTTTGGATTAATTGATAAACTTGAGTGGAAGATTGCTGCCACTCCTCCTCCTTCTCGATTTATGATTAGCCTTAGTCAGCAGTTTCAGGTTTGATTCAATGTCGCCCGCTCTGGCCCCTAGAAGACATCTGACTCTGTCCCCTGGAAGACATCCGACTCTGGCCCCTGGAAGACATCTGACTCTGTCCCGTGGAAGGCATCTGACTCTGTCCCCTGGAAGACATCCGACTCTGGCCCCTGGAAGGCATCCGACTCTGTCCCCTGGAAGACATCTGTCTCTGTCCCTTGGAAGACATCTGTCTCTGTCCCCTGGTTTCACTAACTTCATGTTAAACAGAGTCTCCAATAACCAGAGTTGGTTTCTCAGCAGGTGTTTCACAGAATGTGGAACATCAGTTGGAGACGTGAAGGTCGGTGGTGAACCGTGGGCTTCTTCTTGGGACGATGTCTCCTTCGTACTGTCCCCCAGCCACCCGGCTGTTCGGGTGCTGCGGGGGACCGGCTAACTAAACCTGTATCCTGGACAGCTGTACACCCCCTCCTTGATTAGCTCCTACAGCTAGCTCGTTATTTAGCATGGTGCACAGCAGTGATTCTAATTCTATGACCCTGGCCTCCAGAGCCCTAACTACACTACATTTATTACAGGTAGCATTATCATTAAGGGAGGCAGGGTCGTAACTAAACGTCACACACTGAGTAGGAAAAACAAGAAGAGGTGGAGGGAGAGAGGGAAGCCATTGCTAACTGCTAAGCTAGCAGTATCAAAACACCAAGTTAGTGAACGTTGGTCAAAGATTTAACAGTAGAATTGTTCAAGAAGAGCAAATGTGAGTTTTAACTTGAGATGAGAAGAAGTGTGGAGAGAGTTAAGATACGTATAATTCAGGAAAAGAAGCTGAAATAACAGAAGTAACACAAGTCACAATGTTTGTAGACAGGAAGTGATGCAATACGCTCACCGTGATGTCAGACGAGATTCCTCCAATCTGTGTTCACATCTGTCAAACTGAAAAGTCTGAAATGTGAAGTATATATTTGTTTGTTTACACATTTTTTATTTATTCCATCATTCCATGTTTGATATTTCATAGTTGTGATGTCATCAGTTTGGTTCTACACTGTAGAAAATGGTGAAGAATAAAGAAACTCCCTGAATGTGTCCAAACTGGTTACCCAGTACCTAAAAACACTTCGTTACACTTTCCCACAATGCACCCGTTTGTTCCTGCAGAGTCTTCCTGTTGTCTTCCTCTGCAGTAGTTTGCAGGGCCGTTGAGGCGGTGGTTCGAAGTCAGGGTTAGTGATGGTGAGGTTTGTGTCGGTCACATCGGAGCAGCAGAACTGACGAGCCGGAACGGAGCAGTGATGTTCCCGTCATGTAACCTCCACATTGCAGCACAGCACGTAGAACCAAAGCTCACAGAACCAGTCTGCTTCCTCTCCAGCTGATCAGCGATGGCAGCGTGGTGTACGCCGAGGCCCTCTGGGACCACGTCACCATGGACGACCAGGAGCTGGGCTTCAAAGCCGGTGATGTCATCGAAGTAGTGGATGCCACGAACAAGGAGTGGTGGTGGGGACGCATGGTGGACAGTGAAGGCTGGTTCCCTGCCAGCTTCGTACGGGTGAGACACAAATTATCGACCCGTTATATTTGTGTTGTCTGCAGAGTCCGAGCTTTATTCTAAAGGACTGTCATTAAAACAGAACAAAGCATCATAATGACGGTACGATGTTCGTCAACGAGGGACTGCAGGCAGAACGTGTGGTTCATATTGATGTGATTTTAAAGAGAACAAAGATGCGAGAGATCTTTGTCCGTGACTCTAACAGTCAGCTCTCTCCTCAGCTGCGTGTGAACCAGGACGAGCCCATGGAGGAGTACCTGGCCCAGCTGGAGGAGAACCAGGCTGGGGAGCAGGACCGGGCAGGTCTGGGCTCGTTGCTGGGACCCGGTTTACCCTGCAAAGAGCAGATGAGGACCAACGTTATCAACGAGATCATGAGCACAGAGAGAGACTACATCAAGCACCTGAAGGACATTTGTGAGGTCTGACTGGAAAACATGCTGTCAATCATGAGCTGCTTTATAAACTGTTAGACCAGCTCTAATGAACCTGCTCATGAACCATGAAATACACAACACTCTAAAACCAACGACTCTTCTAATGACACTAATCTAAGAAAACATCTACAGCTGTCTAACAAACATCCTGAAGGACCAACACATCAAACACATGAGAAAACACATCAATGTGTTCGGTAGAACATCAGAGTTCAACATGACGGAGAGGTTTGGTTTTAAAGTGAGTGTCAGAGTGGAGCAGAAGATCAACCGACATCATGCAGCACCCACAAACAGACCTGACATACTTCGTTACTTCCACATAAGTAGGAACAGGACCGGGGACGGACGGTCAGACTCACTGGCGACAGATGGTGGGAGACTAGTAGTGACAGGCAGCATCTGGTCAAAACTAGACAGAATCTGATAGTAACTCGCAGTATGGACCGACACCAGATGATTGCAGGGGCAGGGCAAATATAGTCTCTGGAGGTGATCAGGGAAATGAGCCACCTGCAGGTGGTGATTGGGGAGAGTGGTAGCAGCTGCTGAGACCAGTGATGGGTGTGGCCATGGGAGGTGACAGGAGGCAAGGAGAGGAGGACACAGAACACATGGGGACACAATAACATGTTTGTTAAGGGGACCGACAGAAAACATGAGGAGAGAAGGGACCGACAGAAAACATGAGGAGAGGTGATTGGGGACAAAACAGAGGAGCAGACAGGAATCCTAACAGATTCACTGATTTACTGATTCACTTTCACTGATTTACTTTCACTGATTTACTGATTCGCTGATTCACTGCCACCCACTGACTCTCTGGTTAAATAATGTCCTTACAGGAAAGTCAAACTAGCAGAACACCTGCAGCTTTAAGATGTGGAACGTTCAGAAAATGTTAATGTCTGAAAAACGGTCTCGGAGTCGATGACTTCTGAATCAGAGGAACACAGCTGATGTTCTCTAACATCATCAAACTGTTTATCTGGTCTTCATGTGTTTGTATGTGACAGATGGTTCCCTGTGTTTGTCATGTTTGCTGTTTAAACAACGTGTGCAGCTGGTTCTAAGCCGGTCTGCGTTCTCTTCAGGGTTACATCAAACAGTGCCGCAAGAGGACCGATATGTTCACCGAGGAGCAGCTCCGCACCATCTTTAGCAACATCGAGGAGATCTACCGGTTCCAGAGGAAGTTTCTGAAGGTTCTGGAGAAGAAGTTCAACAAGGAGCAGCCGCACCTCAGCGAGATCGGATTCTGCTTCCTGGAACACGTAAGCTGAGTCAGCTCGAATCCAGAGAACCTAGAACCTAGAACCTAGAACCAGGTGCAGGTCAGGTGATTCATGTTCTCAGAGAACTGTACGACAGACACCTGCTTCTTTCTGCTCTGAGTTAGTCTTCTCAGAGTTTCTTCCCCTGACCCTGTTGTTGTGGTTCATGTGCAGCAAACAGACTTCCAGATCTACTCGGAGTACTGTAACAACCACCCAAACGCCTGCGTGCAGCTCTCCAAGGTCATGAAGGTCAACAAGTACATGTTTTTCTTCGAGGCGTGCCGCCTGCTGCAGAAGATGATCGACATCTCTTTAGACGGATTCCTGCTCACTCCGGTTCAGAAGATCTGCAAATACCCGCTGCAGCTGGCGGAGCTGCTCAAATACACCAACCCCCAGCACAGGTGACGTCCTTAGGGGACACATGACTAATGTCCACGCGGGGGACACATGTCTAATATCCACACAGGGGGACACATGTCTAATGTCCACACAGGGGGACACATGTTTAATGTCCACACAGGGGGACACGTGTCTAATGTCCACACAGGGGGACACGTGTCTAATGTCCACGGAGGGGCACACGTGTTTAATGTGTACACTGTCTAATGTCTAGCTGGGGGACACATGTCTAATGTCCATGCAGGGGGACACGTGTCTAATGTCTAGCAGGGGGACACATGTCTAATGTCCACACAGGGAGGCACATGTCTAATGTCTAGCAGGGGGACACGTGTCTAATGTCCACACAGGAGGACATGTGTCTAATGTCCACGCAGGGGCACACGTGTTTAATGTGTACACTGTCTAATGTCTAGCTGGGGGACACATGTCTAATGTCCACACAGGGAGACACGTGTCTAATGTCTAGCAGGGGGACACGTCTAATGTCCACACAGGGAGACACATGTCTAATGTCTAGCAGGGGGACACATCTAATATCTAGCAGGGGGACACATGTCTAATGTCCATGCAGGGGGACACATGTCTAATGTCTAGCAGGGGGACACATGTCTAATGTCCATGCAGGGGGACACGTGTCTAATGTCTAGCAGGGGGACACGTCTAATATCTACCAGGGGGACACATGTCTAATGTCCATGCAGGGGGACACGTGTCTAATGTCTAGCAGGGGGACACATGTCTAATGTCCACACAGGGGGACACGTGTCCAAAAAGAGGAATAAGACCGATCAGTACTCAACAACACAACGGTCCTTTACTCTTCATGTTCACACCCCGACTGACGGTCTCTGATCTCCAGGGATTATAAAGACGTGGAGGCGGCGCTAAACGCCATGAAGAACGTAGCCCGACTGATCAACGAGAGGAAACGACGTCTAGAGAACATCGACAAGATCGCTCAGTGGCAGAGCTGCATCGAGGACTGGGAGGTCAGGAGAGGGTCACTTTATATTACCATGTACACCCATCTGATATTTACAACACACACAATACAACACATACAATACACACAACAGAATACACACAAGACAAGACATCACAATACAATACAACATTATACAACTCAAAGCTATACTATACAACACAATACACACAACACAACACAACACAATATAATACAATACAACTTTAGTAACAGCTGTCTGTGTCTCTGTGTCTTCATCTCTGTGTCTCTGTGTCCTCACAGGGTGAAGACGTCCTCAGCAGGAGCTCTGATCTGATTTTTTCAGGGGAGTTGACCAAACTGTCTCAGCTTCAGGCCAAAAGTCAGCAGCGAATGTTTTTCCTCTTCGATCATCAGATGGTTTTCTGTAAAAAGGTACATTTCACCCTTTTGGTCAGACATTTTAACACTGTAACACATTTTAACACATTTCAACAAAGTGTAACATATTTCAACACGGTGTAACATTTTAACACAGTAACACATTTTAACAGTGTAACACATTTTAACACAGTGTACCACATTTTAATACAGTGTAACACCTTTTAACAATGTAACATAGTTTAACACATTTTAACACAGTGGAACACATTTGAACACATTTCAACAAAGTGTAACATATTTTAACAGTGTAACACCTTTTAACACCATCTACTCCACTGTGTCTAAACTTCAGACTAAGCATCCCGGTGCATTTTTGTTAGTTACTGGAGACTTTAACCAGTCTGGATAAAGTACTGCCAACTTTTCACCAGTATGTGAACTGCCCCACCCGGAACAATAAAACTCTGGACTTACTGTATGCTAATGCCATGGATGCATACAGTACTACTGCCCTTCCCCCCCTTGGTAGATCAGACCACAACCTGGTCCTGCTGACTCCCAGGTATGTCCCCCTGGTGCAGAGGCAGCCTGTGACCACCAGGACTGTGAGGAGGTGGACACAGGAGGCTAAAGATGCCCTGCAGGACTGTTTTGAGTCCAAGGACTGGGATGTGCTGTGTGGACCACATGGGGAGGACATCAACAGCAGGACGGACTGTATCACAGAATACATCAAATTCTGTGAACACACCACCGTACCATCCTGGACTGTAAAATGCTTCCCCAACAACAAGCCGTGGATCACCAGTGACCTGAAAGTTCTTCTTAATCAGAAGAAAGCAGCCTTCAGGTCTGGGGACAGGGAGGAGCTCAGGAGAGTGCAGCGCCACCTGAAGGAGAAGATGAGGGAGTGCAAGGACTCCTACAGGAGGAAGCTGGAGGCCAAACTCCAGCAGAACAACGTGAGGGAGGTGTGGACCGGTATGAAGGAGATTACTGGGTTCAAGGGGAGAGAGAGACAACCAGGGGGAACCTGGAGAGGAACAACCAGGGGGAACGTGGAGAGGAACAACCAGGGGGAACGTGGAGAGGAACAACCAGGGGGAACCTGGAGAGGAACAATTAGGGGGAACCTGGAGAGGAACAATCAGCTCAACTGTTTCTTCAACAGGTTTAGTTCACCGCCCTCATCTGTCTCCTCCACACCTCCCAAACACCTCTGCTGCCTCCCTCCCTCCCCCCTATGCCCCCCCCCCTGGTGAACTGCATAGAGCCCTCAATCTCAAAGGGCTCTTCCTCCATTGACACCTTGACCCCCGCCCTCCCCCACACCCCTCTCTCTGTGATGACTGGCCAGGTTAGGAGACAGCTGGAGAGAATCCACCAGCGCAAGGCTGCAGGACCTGACGGCATCAGTCCCGGGGTCCTGAAGACCTGACGGCATCGGCCCCGGGGTCCTGAAGACCTGCACTGTCCAGCTGGCTGCGGTCCTACAACACCTCTTCAACCTGAGCCTGAAGCAGGAGGAAGTCCCGGTGCTGTGGAAGACGTCCTGTCTGGTTCCTGTCCCCAAGAAGACAACTCCATCTGGCCTCAACGACTACCGACCGGTTGCCCTCACATCTCATGTGATGAAGGTGCTGGAGAGGCTGGTCTTGGCCCACCTCAGGCCGCTGGTGAAATCTTCACTGGACCCTCTACAATTTGCGTACCAGCCTCATGTGGGAGTGGACGATGCCATCATCTACCTGCTGCAACGAGCTCAGTCTCACCTGGATGGAACCGGTGACTCTGTGAGAATCACTTTCTTTGATTTCTCCAGTGCATTCAACACCATCCAACCACTGCTGCTGAGTGAGAAGCTGCAGGTGGTGGGGGTGGACATGTCCACCGTCTCCTGGATCACTGACTACCTGACAGGCAGACCACAGTTTGTCCGTCTGGGCAGTGTGCTGTCTGATACGGTGGTCAGTGGTACTGGAGCTCCTCAGGGAATTGTTCTGTCTCCTTCCTGTTCACCTTCTACACAACTGACTTCCAGAACAACTGAGTCAAGACATCTGCAGAAGTTCTCTGATGACTGCAGTGGACGGTGTATAAGGGATGGACAGGAGGTTGAGTACAGGACAGTAGTGGAGGACTTTGTGGAGTGGGCGGGAATAAATCACCTGCTCCTGAACGTGGCCAAGACCAGAGAGATGGTGGTCGACTTCAGGAGGAAGACGACGGCTCCACAACCGCTGAGAGTTCTGGGAGAGGAGGTGGACATGGTTGAGGAGTACAAGTACCTGGTGTCTCCATGACAACAGACTGAACTGGAAGACCAACATCAACGCTGTCTACAAGAAGGGGATGAGGATGTTGGAGATGTTCTACCATCTGTTGTGGCCAGTGCATTGTACTTCGCTGTGGTCTGCTGGGGGGGGGGGCAGCATTGTAGCCGGAGACACCAACAGACTTAACAAACTGGTTAAGAAGGCCGGCTCCATCATTGGCTGCAAACTGGACAGTCTGGAAAAGGAGGTGGAGAGGAGGACGCTGAACAAACTATTATCCATATTGGATAATCCTGACCACCGTCTCCACCTGCTGCAGGGACAGAGGAGGACGTTCTCCAAAAGATTCCTCCAGCTACGCTGTCACAAGGACAGATACAGGAGATCATTCCTGCCGACCGCAATAAGACTGTACAATAATGCACCTCTGGCAAAATAATACTGTTGACTGTGTTTTTTGGTTGTTTGTATATAATATATATAGATATATACTGTACTGTATACACTGTGCATTTTATATTTTATATTTTATAATTTTACTGCTATTTTATTGCTTTTCTATTGTTCTATTATTATCTTGTTGCTTCTGTATGCTGCTGTAGTGAAAAAAATTTCCCCTCGGGGATTAATAAAGTAACTACCTAACCTAACCTAACAATGTAACATAGTTTAACACATTTCAACAAAGTGTAACACATTTTAACGGTGTAACACATTTTTAGACATTTAAAAAAAGATGAACAGTTTCTGACATTTTAACACATTTCAACACATTGCAACACACTAACACTTTTCAACATAGTGTAACACAGTGTAACACATTTTAACAGTGTGACATCTTTCAACGGTGTAACATTTTAACACAGTAACACATTTTAACAGTGTAACACATTTTAACAATGTAACATTTTAACACAGTAACACATTTTAACAGTGTAACACATTTTAACACAGTGTAACACCTTTTAACAATGTAACATAGTTTAACACATTTTAACACAGTGTAACACATTTTCACACATTTTCACACAGTGTAACACATTTTTAGACATTTAAAAAAAGATGAACACAGTTTCTGACATTTTAACACATTTCAACACACTAACACTTTTCAACATAGTGTAACACATTGTAACACATTTTAACAGTGTGACATATTTCAACACGGTGTAACATTTTAACACAGTAACACATTTTAACAGTGTAACACATTTTAACACATTTTCACAGTGTAACACATTTTTAGACATTTAAAAAAAGATGAACACAGTTTCTGACATTTTAACACAGTAACACATTTTAATAGTGTAACTAGCACATTTTAACAATGTAACATATTTCAACACGGTGTAACATTTTAACACAGTAACACATTTTAACAGTGTAACAGTGTTAAACATTTTAACAGTGTCACACCTTTTAACACAGTGTAACACATTTCAACACAGTGTAACACATTTTAACACAGTGTAACACATTTTAACAGTGTAACATTTTAACACGATGACACTAACACATTTTAACACATTCTTTTGACATTTTAACAGATTAACACAGTTTCTGACATTTAACACATTTTAACACAGTGTAACACAGTTCAACACAGTGTAACAGTGTAACACAGTTAAACATATATTTCAATGCATTTTAACACAGTGTAACACATTTTAACAGTGTAACATTTTAACACAATAACTAACACATTTTAACACAGTTCAACACAGTGTAACACAGTTTAACACATTTCAATGCATTTTAACAGTGTAACACATTTTAACAGTGTAACATTTTAACACAATAACACAGTTACACATTTTAGCACAGTGTAACACATTTTAACAGTGTAACATTTTAACACAATAACACAGTAACACATTTTAACACAGTGCAACACATTTTAACAGTGTAACATTTTAACACAATAACTAACACATTTTAACACATTTTAAAAAGGAGGGGGTGTCATGAGGAGGAGGTGTCATGAGGGGGGGGTGACATAAGGCACGATTTGATTCAAACTATGTATAAAGAAGTCCCTTATTTCACTTTACCAACGTGTTATAAGATATAGTATTACAAAACAGATCACATTTTAAACGATGAGGTCATTCTACCTAATTAGTCAGATAGAGATGTGAGAGAGGTGGAGAAGAGTGAGAGAGAGGGGTGAGGGACATAGAGGAGTAGAAAGAGAGTGTCCGCATATTCACGTAAAGTCATAGTTTGCGATACAGAACACTTTCTATCAATGTCACAGTTAGCAGAATCATCAGAGTACATTATAGCAGGTTATATCATAGGAATCACAAAGTCCATATTTTGTTCTTATAGTTGGTGAGTTTTTGGTGACCTATGACCTCATGAGGGAGACGTGGATCTTGGAGATGGTCAATCCTGGAGGTCATCTGGCGTCTGGAGAGTATCACCTGTGGAGTTTGTGTATTGGAGCGGTTGTGACCCAAAAGGGATTAAAGGGATATCCTGTGGTTTTCAGCTGGCAGGATGTACTCTCCAAAGTGACAGGTTTTATACACCTAGAGGGTGTATGTGTGGATATCGTCACTTGTGGCAGAAGGGTTGGGTTTTTATGAGGTAAAAGGGTGATAAAGAGGGGCCAGAGCAGTTTAACAAAAGTTCACGGTACATCACGACGTCCGGGTTGAGAATTGGGAAAAGTACATCCAGGGTCAAATGAGATAACTGGGGAGGACATATGGTTCTGGCACTTTGAGAAAGATACTTCAAAGCATGTACACTACAAGAGACACGGGTGAATTATAATCTGGTAGTAAACAGAGGTACAGGTTTTCAAAATATTTTTAAATCAGTGTAATTATATTTTAAGCATGGAACGTTTTATAATTAACCATGTAGAAGGACAGTTGGCCAAGTTGGGTTGCACTCTATAAAGAAGTGCTCTCTAAATGTGTCACTGTTGTCACTGCAGGACCTCCTGCGTCGGGACATGTTGTACTACAAGGGCCGGATGGACGTGGACCACATGGAGGTGATGGACGTGGAGGATGGAAAGGAGAAGGACTTTAACATCAGCGTGAAGAATGCCCTAAAGCTGCAGTCGCTGGATGGTGATGAAGTCCACATCCTGTGTGCCAAGAAGCCGGAACAAAAACAGCGGTGGCTCCGAGCCTTTGCTGATGAGAGGAGACAGGTCCAGCATGACCGCGAGACAGGTCAGATCCAAGCACACTTCATGTTCACACTTAAAATCCAAGCACACTTCATGTTCACACTTAAAATCCAAGCACACTTCATGTTCATGCTTAATACTGAATTATAAAACAATTACTGCCGACCCAGGGATCTGATTGGTCAACAGAACAGAACATTTGGAATGTGGTCAAATCATCATGACAACACACCCTGCTCATCACTAGAAATATCATTCCACCTCCTCAATGGAAATATAGAATTAGAATAGAATTTCATGTAACGTGTAATTTAATGTAGTTTAGATAGATAGATGGACGGATAGACGGATAGACGGATGGACGGATAGATAGATAGATAGATAGATAGATAGATAGATAGATCGATCGATCGATCGACCGACCGACCGACCGACCGACCGACCGATCGATCGATCGATCGATCGATAGACAGATAGAGAGATAGATAGATAGATAGATAGATAGATAGATAGATAGATAGATAGATAGACAGATAGACAGATAGTTACTTTATTAATCCCCAAGGGGACATTTTTCTGCTACAGCAGCATTTGTAGATACAGGAAAGAAATAAAATAACAGTAAAAAATTATTAAATATAAAAATGCACAATATATACAATAAAATAGAATAAAATAAAATAGAATTAAATTTAATCTAACTAAACAATAGTACAACGTTTTTTTGTTGTTTTTTTATATTTAAACAAACAAGAAAAACAGACAACGGTGTTATTGTTGTGTGATGGATTTTGCCAGAGGTGAGTTATTGTACAGTCTTATTGCAGTGGACAGGAATGATCTCCTGTATCTGGAATGATCTCCTGTATCAGGAATGATCTCCTGTATCAGGAATGATCTCCTGTATCTGGAACGATCTCCTGTATCTGGAAGGATCCCCTGTATCTGGAACGATCTCCTGTATCTGGAAGGATCCCCTGTATCTGGAATGATCTCCTGTATCTGGAAGGATCCCCTGTATCTGGAATGATCTCCTGTATCAGGAATGATCTCCTGTATCTGGAACGATCTCCTGTATCTGGAAGGATCCCCTGTATCTGGAATGATCTCCTGTATCTGGAATGATCTCCTGTATCAGGAATGATCTCCTGTATCTGGAATGATCTCCTGTGTCTGGAATGATCTCTTGTATCTGGAATGATCTCCTGTATCAGGAATGATCTCCTGTGTCTGGAATGATCTCTTGTATCAGGAATGATCTCCTGTATTAGGAATGATCTCCTGTATCTGGAATGATCTCCTGTATCAGGAATGATCTCCTGTATCTGGAATGATCTCCTGTATCTGGAATGATCTCCTGTATCTGGAATGATCTCCTGTATCAGGAATGATCTCCTGTATCTGGAATGATCTCCTGTATTTGGAATGATCTCTTGTATCTGGAATGATCTCCTATATCAGGAATGATCTCCTGTATCAGGAATGATCTCCTGTATCTGTCCTTGTGACAGCAGCTGGAGGAGTCTTTTGGAGAACGTCCTCCTCTGTCCCTGCAGCAGGTGGAGAGGGTGGTCAGGATTATCCAATATGGATAATAGTTTGTTCAGCGTCCTCCTCTCCACCTCCTTTTCCAGACTGTCCAGTTTGCAGCCAATGATGGAGCCGGCCTTCTTCACCAGTTTGTTACGTCTGTTGGTGTCTCCGGCTACAATGCTGCCCCCCCCCCCCCCCCCCAGCAGACTACTAGAAGTACAGTTCACTGGCCACAACAGATGGTAGAACATCTCCAACATCTTGTTGCACACATTGAAGGATCGAAGTTTCCTCAAGAAAAAGAGTCGACTCATCCCCTTCTTGTAGACAGCGTTGATGTTGGTCTTCCAGTTCAGTCTGTTGTCATGGAGACACCAGGTACTTGTACTCCTCAACCATGTCCACCTCCTCTCCCAGAACTCTCAGCGGTTGTGGAGCCGTCATCTTCCTCCTGAAGTCGACCACCATCTCTCTGGTCTTGGCCACGTTCAGGAGGAGGTGATTTCTACCAGCCCACTCCACAAAGTCCTCCACTACTGCCCTGTACTCCTCCTCCCGTCCATCCCTTATACACCGTCCACTGACTCCTCCTCCCATCCATCCCTTATACACCGACCATTGACTCCTCCTCCCGTCCATCCCTTATACACCATCCACTGACTCCTCCTCCCGTCCATCCCGTATACACCGTCCACTGACTCCTCCTTCCGTCCATCCCTTATACACCGTCCACTGACTCCTCCTCCCGTCCATCCCTTATACACCGACCACTGACTCCTCCTCCCGTCCATCCCTTATACACCGTCCACTGACTCCTCCTCCCGTCCATCCCTTATACACCGTCCACTGACTCCTCCTCCCGTCCATCCCTTATACACCGTCCACTGACTCCTCCTCCCATCCATCCCTTATACACCGACCACTGCAGAGTCATCATAGAACTTCTGCAGATGTCTTGACTCTGAGTTGTTCTGGAAGTCAGTGGTGTACAAGGTGAACAGAAAGGGGGACAGAACAGTTCCCTGAGGAGCTCCAGTACCACTGACCACCATATCAGACAGCACACTGCCCAGACGGACAAACTGTGGTCTGCCTGTCAGGTAGTCATTGATCCAGGAGATGGTGGACATGTCCACCCCCACCACCCGCAGCTTCTCACTCAGCAGCAGTGGTTGGATGGTGTTGAATGAACTGGAGAAATCAAAGAAAGTGATTCTCAGAGTCACCGGTTCCATCCAGGTGAGACTGAGCTCGTTGCAGCAGGTAGATGATGGCGTTGTCCACTTCCACATGAGTCTGGTACGCAAATTGCAGAGGGTCCAGTGAAGATTTCACCAGTGGTCTGAGGTGGGCCAAGACCAGCCTCTCCAGCACCTTCATCACATGAGATGTGAGGGCAACCGGTCGGTAGTTGTTGAGGCCGGATGGAGTTGTCTTCTTAGGGACGTCTTAAAACAGCACCGGGACCTCCTCCTGCTTCAGGCTCAGGTTGAAGAGGTGTTGTAGGACCTCAGCCAGCTGGACGGTGCAGGTCTTCAGGACCCCCGGGGCCGATGCCGTCAGGTCTTCAGGAGCCCGGGGCCGATGCCGTCAGGTCCTGCAGCCTTGCGCTGGTGGAGTCTCTCCAGGTGTCTCCTAACCTGGCCAGTCGTCACAGAGAGGGAGGGGGGGGGACTCTGTGTCCATGCAACTCACCAGGAGGGACAGAGGGGGGTGGGGGAAGGCAGCAGAGGTGTTTGGGAGGTGTGAGGTGTGGAGGGCGGTGAACTAAACCTGTTGAAGAAACAGTTTAGCTGGTTGTTCCTCTCCACGTTCCCCCTGATTGTTCCTCTCCAGGTTCCCCCTGGTTGTCTCTCTCTCCCTTTGAAGCCAGTAATCTCCTCCATCCCGGTCATCACCTCCTTCACGTTGTTCTGCTGGAGTTTGGCCTACAGCTTCCTCCTGTGTGGTGTGTTCACAGAATTTGATGTATTCTGTGATACAGTCCGTCCTGCTGTTGATGTCCTCCCCATGTGGTCCACACAGCACATCCCAGTCCGTGGACTCAAAGCAGTCCTGCAGGGCGTCTTTGGCCTCCTGTGTCCACCTCCTCACAGTCCTGGTGGTTACAGGCTGCCTCTGCACCAGGGGGACATACTTGGGAGTCAGTAGGACCAGGTTGTGGTCTGATCTACCAAGGGGGGGAAGGGCAGTAGTACTGTATGCATCCATGGCATTAGCATACAGTAGGTCCAGAGTTTTATTGTTCCTGGTGGGGCAGTTAACATACTGGTGCAAAGTTGGCAGAGCTTCATCCAGACTGGTTAAAGTCTCCAGTAACTAACAAAAATGCACCGGGATGCTTAGTCTGAAGTTTGGACACAGTGGAGTAGATGGTGTCCACTGCTGCCTCTACGTCAGCTGATGGAGGAACGTACACAGCGATAACAATGGCGGACGTGAACTCCCTCGGTAAATAATACGGGCGCATCCCCACGGCTAGAAGTTCAATGTCCGGGCTACAGAAACGTTCCTTCACACACACGTGGTCGGGATTACACCACCTCTCGTTCACATAGACTTCAATCCCTCCACCTTTCTTCTTACCGCTCCGAACAACGTCTCCGTCCCCCCGAACAGTCCTGAAGCCGGGTACGGCCGCGCTTTGGTCCGGGAGATGTGAGTGCAGCCATGTCTCAGTGAAACACATGATGCTGCACTCCCGGTACTCTCTCTGGGTCTTTACCAGCGCGCCGAGCTCGTCCGTCTTGTTGGCCAATGACCTCACGTTCCCCATTAAAATCTCTGGTACCGATGGTTTATATTTCCTCCTCTTCGCCTTCAGTTTAGCTCCAGCTCTGCAACCCCAACGTCTTCTCTGAAGTTCGTCCGGGATTTCAGGCCTCGCTCCGGGCAGCAGCAGTAGAGGTCTACTCAGCGTGATCAGCTGATCACAAGAGTAAACAATGGCCCCGGTCCACTGTGTGTAGCTCTCCGTTACAAAGAGGGAAAAAAGTAGAAGAGCCACCAGAAAAGAGGAAAAGTTACGGTCCATTGTTTGACCGTCACTTAACAAACGTGAAGAAAAAAAACCAACTCCGAAGAGAGAAGAAAGAAAAAAAAATACTTGAAACAAACACACTCGGGGGAGCTGCTGTAACAGGCTGCCACTAGCACGGCGTCATTTTACTCGAGTCGAAAACTAAAAAAATACGAATGTGTCAGAGTACTAACGTGTCAGATTATTAACGTGTCAGAGTATTATTGCATCAGAGTACTAACGTGTCGGAGTATTAATGGGTCAGAGTACTAATATTTCAGAGTACTAAGACGTCAGAGTGCTAACGTGTGAGATTACAAACGTGGCAAAGTATTAACGCGTCAGAGTACTAACATGTCAGAGTACTGACGTGTCAGACTATTAACGCGTCAGTGTACTAATGTGTCAGGGTATTAATGTGTCAGAGTACTAACGTGCCGAGTATTAACGTGTCAGAGTACTAACGTGTCGGAGTACAAACGTGTCTGATTACTATCTAGTCGGAGTAATAACGTTTCAGAGTATTAATGCATCAGAGTACTAACATGTCGGAGTATTAATGTGTCAGAGTATTAACGTGTCAGAGTATTAACGCGTCAGACTACTAACGTGTCAGAGTATTAACGTGTCAGAGTATTAACGTGTCAGAGTATTAACGCGTCAGACTACTAACGTGTCGGAGTATTAACGTGTCAGAGTATTAACGTGTCAGAGTATTAACGTGTCAGAGTACTAACGTGTCAGAATACAAACGTGTCTGATTACTATCTAGTCGGAGTAATAACGTTTCAGAGTATTAATGCGTCAGAGTACTAATGTGTCGGAGTATTAACGCGTCAGACTACTAACGTGTCGGAGTATTAACGTGTCAGAGTATTAACGTGTCAGAGTATTAACGCGTCAGAGTACTAACGTGTCGGAGTACAAACGTGTCTGATTACTATCTAGTCAGAGTAATAACGTTTCAGAGTATTAATGCGTCAGAGTACTAATATGTCAGAGAATTAACATGTCAGAGTACTAACGTGTCAGAGTATTAACGCGTCAGACTACCAACGTGTCGGAGTATTAACGTGTCAGAGTACTAACGTGTCAGACTACTCCTTCCACTTACAGTAGTTTTAATATTCAGTGTTGAACCTACTCATGTCTTTATCAAACTCACCACTGAATCAAAGTCTCCTGACTTTTTGGAATGTGTCTGTCAAACATTCATTCATGCATAGTTCCTTCATTAAATGATGTTTCAGAAGTTTTCCTGTCGGTTCTCAGGCTTCTCTCTCACAGAGGTTCAGAAGAAACAAGCCATGCTGAACGCCTGCAAGAGACATCCAGCTGGGAAACCCAAAGGTATGCCGACCAATCAGAGCTTTCTGTCTGTCTGCTGTCTGTCTTTCTGTCTGTCTGCCAGTCAGTCAGTCAGTATGTCTGTCTGTCCTCTGACTGTCTGCTGTTTGTCTGTCTGTTTTCTGTCTGTCTGTCTGTCTGTAGTTTAGTCTGTCTGCTGTTTGTCTGTTTGCTGTTTGCTGTCTTTAGTTCTGTCTGTCTGTCTGTCTGTTTGCCTTCAGTCTGTCTTTTTGCTGTCTGTTGTTCTGTCTGTCTGTCTAACAAACATAGTCCTCGATTGTACGCGTGTTTTGAGTCAGATGGAGATGAAGCAGAATATTCTGATTGTTTTTTCTGACCTTCACTCGTTCAAACTGCATCAGTTCATTAATACAAAGCTGGATGGAACCAACAGTTTCTTTGCTTGCTGATCATTTCTAATTACATATATATATAAAACACTTCCTGTCATGTGCCTTAACGTGCCAGCGGTGACCAGACCCTACTACGACTTCCTGCTGCGACAGAAACACCCCTCCCTGCCCACCGCTCTGCCCCAGCAGCAGGTCTTCATGCTGGCCGAGCCAAAGAGGAAAACCTCCACCTTCTGGCACAACATCGGCAGACTGACTCCGTTCAGGAAGTAAACCCAGCGGCCCGGAAGTGAGGAGGAGGAGGAGGAAGAGGAAATCTCTCTGCTCGTGCCTGAATAGACCCTTTTTACTTCTTCCTCTTTTCTTTCCTACTCGTAACATTGCCCTAACTGATGTACTGATTTACTGTAGAGATGAAGATGATGATGAGAAGGAGGAGATTATTTTTGAAAGCACTTTATCGTTTGATCAACAGTCAGACTGGAGAACGGTCTGGTGGAGACACTGAGTGGAACAGGGAGCCTGGACTCTGCTCCACCTTCAGTCAGCTACTGATGGTTACTAATACGACTACTGTTCTGTGAGTGAGGAGGACTCCTGGCTGCTGCCTCTGTGAAGACATTGCCTGTGGACAAGTGTGTTCTTTTCTGTTTTCTGATTTGAGGCCTACTGTTCCTCGTGCCAGATGATCGCTGTATGTTTCTTAGTGTCTGCTGATGACTAAAGGGAAGTTTAGGGGTCAACATTTCTTGTGCTTCTCTCTGTGCAGATTTCTCCTTTCAGGATGAGTTCAGCTCCGTTCTTCACTGTCTTGTGTTTTCCACCTGCCAGGATCTGCCTGTGTATTTGTCTGATGCATTAGTGGTGTATTGCAGCCAAAAGAAGATTCAGCTGATCCCAGAGTCTTAGCTTTTTATTACATTTTTGTATTACATTTATTTAGTACAAGCAGCAGCAGCCACATTCATCTCATCCTCGACTCCTCCTTCTACCTACATGTCATGAAAGTACACAAATTCATCCTCTATCTTTTCCTTCTTTCCGTTTATCTTATGTTTTGAAGTGCCATTTGAAATGTGTCACGGATTACCTACAATGACCTACAACAACCTTCAGTGACCCACAATGACCTACAATGACCCAAAATGACCTTCAATGACGCACAATAACCTACAATGACCTAGAATGACCAACAATGACC
This sequence comes from Embiotoca jacksoni, assembly GCF_022577435.1. Taxonomy (NCBI): domain Eukaryota; kingdom Metazoa; phylum Chordata; class Actinopteri; family Embiotocidae; genus Embiotoca; species Embiotoca jacksoni. The sequence continues at coordinate 91,103 of NW_027185307.1, read as the reverse complement.
CACAATAACCTACAATGACCCAAAATGACCCACTATGACCTACACTGACCTACAATAACCTACAATGACATGCATGGATGTGATAAAACCTGCTGTGAAGAATATTTTTTTATCTGAGAAACCTGCGATATTTAACCACAATCAGGAACTGAGGCTTCACGGAGACACTGGGCTGACAGACACACACACACACACACACACACACACACACACACACACACACACACACACACACACACACACACACACACACATCTCTCTGTTCTTCTGATTTCCTCCTGCTGTGTGTTTTCAGTATAAACATAGGTCCAGTATGATCTCTGCAGCCCAGCTCTCTCTCTCTCTCTCTCTCTCTGTCGGTGCATTCAGTAAATGTACTCCTCTCACCTTTATGTTCAAATGTTTTAGCTTCTATTAAACATTCCTAAACTGATGAACGCTGCTGTCAGTCAGAGTGATTATTATTTAATGTGACACTCAGGAGGTGATGAATTCAGTTGGTTGCAGTCTGTAGCCTCACCACTAGATGGCACTAAACCAGTGAGGTGGTTGTTAGAGTGGAGGGTGAGTTTAGGATGTATTACTGTATTATATGGTGTTAATCTGCAGCCTACTTCACTAATAACAGATAATTATACAAACCCAGAGTACATGACATACATATGCTCTTTTTACATCTAATATTAAAGTTGCTTCCAGTTCTCACCTCCTGTAAACTCTGAGACCTGCAAGATAAAATTCTGCATCAGTCTCATGTGCTGCCAATTATATATTATTATATAATTATGTATATCTGACTTCACATTCCAACAGGGACACAGTGGGGTTGACCAGACCAAGAGGATTCCTCAAAGAACAAACATTATACTGGGAGTAACTTTACATTGAAATGGTCCTTAAGAGTCCAATGAAAATTTTTATTTTTATTAATGTGAAATCAATTAATGTTCAGAGCAAATGTAGCCCCTGTTCCTGTCCCCGTTCTTGTTCCCGTTCCCTCTCGTCCTCGTCCCTGTCCCTGTTCCCGTCCCTGTATCTGTTCTTGTTCTTTTTGCCATCCCTGTCCCTGTCCTTGTACCTGTTCTTGTTCCCGTTCCTGATCTTTTTCCTGTTCCTGTTCCTGTTCCGGTCCCTGTTCTTGTCCCTGTCATTGTCCCTGTCCCTGTTCTTGTTCCCATTCTTGTTCCTGTTCCCGTTCTCGTTCTTGTTCTCATCCCCATCCCTGTTCCGTCTCGTCCTCGTCCCTGTCCCTGTATCTGTTCTTGTTCTTTTTGCCGTCCCTTTCCCTGTCCCTGTTCATGTCCCTGTTCCTGTCCCTGTTCCTGTCCTTGTTCCTGTTCTTTTTCCTTTTCCTTTTCCTGATCTTTTTCCTGTCCCTGTCCCTATCCCTGTTTTTGTTCCTGTCCCTGTCCTTGTACCTGTTCTTGTTTCTGTTCTTTTTCCTTTTCCTGTTTATGTTTCTGTTCCTGTACCTGTCATTGTACCTGTTCTTGTTCCTTTTCCTTTTCCTTTTCCTGTCCCTGTTCTTTTTCCTTTTCCTTTTTCTGTCCCTGTCCCCGTTCTTGTTCCTGTTCCCGTTCCCGTTCTTGTTCCCATCCCCATTCTCCTGTTCCTGTTGTTTTTCCTTTTTCCTTTTTCCTTTTTCCTTTTCCTTTTCCTGTTTCTGGTCCTGCTCCTGCTCCTGTCCCTGTCCCTGTCCCTGTCCCTGTTCCCGTTCCCGTCCCCGCCCCTGCCCCCGTCCCTGTTCCTGTTTTTGTTTCGTTCCTGTTCCTGTCCCTGTTCTTGTCCCTGTCCCCGTTCCTGTTCCTGTCCCCATTCTTGTTCCTGTCCCTGTCCCTGTTCCGGGCCACTAGCTTCCGGCCAGGTCGACAATGCCGTCTCTCCTGTTTCTGTCTCCAGCTGGGTTGATGCTGCGCCGCCTGCTCGGCGCCCGGAGGAGTACTGCCTTGGCCGACTCTCTCCTACTGGCCTCCAAGCGAGCCTTCGCCTGTGGCTTCCTGACTCTCTGCCTTCGTGGTCATCTCTCTTTCCTGCCACTGGATGAACCCTGGTCCTTCACTCCTGCATTATCACTTTGTTACATCTACTCACCCTCAACCTGTCAGCATACCTGCAGTCAACCTGACCCGTCTCCTCGTCTTTATTTTTGTATTTATGTATTTATTTTGCAGGGACAATACACACCAATCAACAGTAAAACTGTAAGTGAGCCAGAGTTAGCCAGAGAGGCAAATTTTCATCTGCTGTCCCCGGCCAGATGTTTGAAGGCAGCCTAAAATTACAAAATTTAAATTAACAATGAAACTAAAATTAATCGATAAACAGACAATAACGTATGGACAAAACCAATTCACGTAAGCAAAAGAAAAGTGTGCCTACAGTACAAACACATATATAACACTGAGGCACAGAACATACATCAACACTGAACAAGACAAATGCACATATAGGTGAACCAAGCAGGCAGGACAGACAGCACATTAATGCTTGCACACCTGAGTGGCAACAAGCCATTCATTAAGGCTGTTTGAATGTTTTGTACATGTTTTTTGTGTGTATGTGTGATGGCAGAGCATTCAACGAGTGTGCTGAATTCACAGATAATGCAGATTTGCTAAAAGAACTTGACCTATGGTGAAATTACACAATCACCTCTTAAAGTAGATCTAGCGTGTCTGCTACTTTGAGTGCGTCGTTTAATAAAATCACTAAGCGGACGCGGGGCCATGCCATGTAAAATTTTAAAAAACAGACACACAAGTGAATTTAATGAGGTTCTCCCAACTCAAGATATGGTGTTTGATAAGGATATTGCAGTGATGGTGACTTTTTGGCTTTTCAAGTGTTTTTAGAGCTTGTTTATGGAGAATATGTCAGGAGTCCAGTTTTTTCCTCCGTTTTGCCCCCGATCACCTCTCCTCCTGTGTCCCCTGTCTTTGTCTGTAGCCACGCCCCTCACCTCCCGTGGCCACGCCCCTCACCGGTCCCAGCAGATGCAGCCACTCACCCCTGATCACCACCTGCAGGTGTGCTGCATCTCCCTGATCACCTCCCCAGACTATATGTAACCTGCCTCTGCACAACTCTGGTTGTCGGTTCATTTTTGTTAGTCACCCGTCCATCCTCCGTCAGCTCTCCATCAGCTCTCCGTCAGTCCTGTTCCCGTTCCCGTTCCTCCGGCCTCTGTGCCTCCTGCGGATATTCCCTGTCAAAGTCACCAGTCGGTGGAGTTGCCCTCCCGGCTCGGAGGATTGTTGACGCCGTCCCTTCCGCTGGTCTGCCGGCTGCCCTGCCTGCCGTGTCCCCCTGGAGCTGTCGGTCGAGTTTAGAAGCAGGAAGTTTTTGGTCATCCAGGCCTTTATGTCTTTTAGACAGGCTTCAAGTTTTACTAACTGATTAGTTTCATCTGGTTTTATAGAAAGATATAGCTGAGTGTCATCTGCATAACAATGGAAGTTGATGCAGTGCTTCCTGATGACATCTCCTAATGGAAGCATGGACAAAGTAAAAAGTATTGGGCCTAACACTGAGCCTTGTGGAACTCCATAACTAACTCTTGTTTGTCTGGAAGACTCATTGTTGACATGAACAAACTGAAATCTATCTGATAAGTAGGATTTGAACCAGTCTAATGCAGTTCCTTTAATCCTCGTAATGTCTTCTAATCTCTGTAATAAAATCGTATGATCAATCGTATCAAAAGCAGCACTGAGGTCCAGAAGAACAGGTACAGAGACGAGTCCATTATCTGAGGCTAATAAAAGGTCGTTAGTAACTTTCACCAGAGCTGTTTCTGTGCTATAATGAACTCTAAAGACTGAACATCTTCAAACAGATCATTCCTTTGTAAATGATCACAAAGTTGATTTGTAACAGATTTTAGAAATAAACTTCAGGTTGTAAATTGGTCTGTAGTTTCCTAAAACAGCTGATCAAGAGTTGGCTTTTTAAGTAAAGTTTTAATTACAGCCACTTTAAAAGCCTGCGGTACATAGCCGGTTACAATAGATAGGTTGCTCTGATCTAATATGGAAGTATTAATTAAAGGGAAGACTTCCTTAAAAAGTTTAGTTGGGATGAGATCTAACAGACAGCTAGAGGATCCAGATGAAGAAATAATTCTAGTTAACTCAGAGAGCTCAACAGGAGAGAAATGTTCCAAGTTTACATCTGGTCCTACAGTTGCTTTCAAGGCTGCTGTACTTAACATCACATCAGTGATGGTGTCAGGAAGGGTCGGCCCGATTCTCTCCCTGATAGTAAGAATTTTATTAGTAAAGAAGTTAATGAAGTCATTACTGCTGAGAGCTGAAGGAATAGAGGACTCAACAGAACTGGGACTCTTTGTCAGCCTGCTGCAGTGATGAAAAGAAACCTGGACTTGTTCTTGTTGTCCTCTATTAATGATGAATAATATAAAGTTCTGGCCTTATGAAGAGCTTTCTTATATAATATTAGACTCTCCTTCCAGGCAGGTGAAATTCTTCTAAATTAGTGGAACTCCATTTCCTTTCCATCTTTCTAGTCGCTGCCTAGCAGAGCGTAGTTCTGAGTTGTACCATGGAGACAACTTCCTCTGGTTCATGACTCTCTTCTTCAGAGGGGCGACATCATCTAGAGTTGTAGCAGAGATACTGCAGTGTTTTCTACCAGATGATCCACTTGTGTGGGACTAAGATCAACGTAGATGTCTTCCACTGCTTTAACACACGGCATCGAAGAGGATAAACATGTAACTGCTTCCTTAAACTTGGCCACGACATCATCTGACAGACATCTACTGTAGTGGGATTTATTCCCACATGCTGTGTAGTCCATTATTGGAACTTCAGATGTTAATAAGAAGTGGTCTGACAAAACAGGGTTTTGAGGAAATACTATTACATTTTCAGTTTCCATCCCATACGACAGAACCAGATGGAGGGTGTGGTTACCACGGTGACGGGGTTTATTTACATCCTGATAAAAGCCTATAGAATCTAATAATGAGCTGAAAGTAGAACTGAGGCTGTCATTGTCCACGTCAACATGAATGTTAAAGTCTCCCACTATCATCACTTTATCTGAACTCAGCACTAAATCTGATCAAAAGTCAGAATTCAGTTAGAAACTCTGAATAAGGACCAGGTGGGAGATAAACAACAACAATACAATCTGTTTCTCTGCTTTCCAGTTTGGGTGAGAGACTAAGAGTCAGACTCTCAAATGATTTAGAACTAAGTTTAGGCTTTGGATTAATTGATAAACTTGAGTGGAAGATTGCTGCCACTCCTCCTCCTCCTCCTCCTCCTGAATCTCTAGGAATATGATAATTAATATGACTGGGAGGAGTTGCTTTATTAACACTAACATATTCTTCCGAAGCAGTAGGTCAGATGGGGGATAATCATTGCATTAAAATACAGTTCCACAGCCTGCATGGTTAGACTGTTTCTTCTGTATCTGAAATTCATGAGGTTAAATTTGAAGACCTTTGTCACATGTTTTACCTGCTTTTTAAAACAGATTCGAATCAATAAAAAAATCCTAAATATTTAAAATCTGACACTATCTGTAGCCTCTCACTAGCAACATAAACATCTGGCTCTGGTTACACTTTGCAAGCCCTCTTTGTGAAGAACATACAAACAGTATTTTTAACATTCAGGTGAAGGCAGGAATTTGCAAGCCATTTAGTTACATTTGTCATTGTGGACGTAAGCTTCAGTGCAGCTTGTTCTTTGTTCTTTGCGTGCACATAAATCACTATCATCAGCGTACATTTGAATATCACACCCGGCAAATCATGAATGTATAAACTGAATAATAAAGGCCCTAAAATAGAACCGTGGGGTACTCCCACGTTAGATCTCAGAATAAATGATGAAACATCACCCACTCTGACACACTGGGTTCTTCCTTCAAGGTAGGATTTCAGCAAGGCAAGAGACTCTCAGGAAAAGTTCAAATTTGACAGTTTATTAATCAGGACATTGTGATTAACCGTATCAAAAGTCTTCTTGAGGTCAAGAAAAACCGCTGCTACTACACCCCCTTTATTCATTTTAAGCTTCACATTTTCTAAGAGAAAACAGTTGGCTGTTTCAGTCGAATGATTAGCCCTGTAACCAAACTGCGTAGGATGTAGCTGATATGGAGCTGTTGAGGTGTTTAATAAGTTGCTCTGCAACACATTTCTCAACAATTTTGGAAACAGCAGGTAGAATACTGATTGGCCGATAATGAGACGTCGGTTGAATCTCCTGATTTAAAAACGGGTGTTACTGTGGCTGATTTCCATCCTTTCGGAAACACACTTTGGCTGAGAGATTTGTTGACAATGCTTGTGATAGGGTGAGGGAGTGTGCCTTTGGAATTGACTTTTTTTTTCTGAAGAAACAAACATCTTTTGCCCTAGAATTCTTGAGTGAGCCTAGAACTCGGATGACAATAGATTCAGAGACTTCCTGAATAGAGAAGCATGGTTGACCTTCATATACTGGTGTATGATGAAATTGACCAATATTGGAACTTTGAGTTAAAGCTTCCACTGAGTTGATAAAGTATGAATTGAAAACTGTACAAATTACAACTTCATCTTGTGCAAGACAGCCATGTACATTCATTTTAAGTTGATTTGATTTTTGATTTGATTTTATTCACTTTATTAATTTCCAAGGGGAAATTTCTTCACTACAGCAGGTGGGCTCTCAGGGGGGAGCTGCTGCAGCAGGCTGTCACTAGCGTGGCGCCAGGTAACCTGACCTGAGGTGCATGTTTTTGGATTGCTTCAATTGAATTGAATTCAATTCAATTGGTTGCTTCATTGAATTGCTGTTATGTTTGTCTGTTAACTTCTTTAGATTATCCCATATTATTTTAGAATTCCCCCCTGCTTCATCAATGATCTTGATAAAAAAAAAAAAGTGCTTTTGCGTTTCTAAGTTATTTCGTTACCTGGTTTCTCAGCATTATGAATTTCTGCCTATCATTTCCTAATTTAGACTTGAGTGCCAGTTTTAATGCGTAGTCCCGTTTTTTCATTAAATTCCAGATGTCACTATTTAGCCATGGAAGTGTGTTCTTTTGATTTTGTTTAATTTTGGCTTTTTTAAGGAAACTGTTAATTGTGGTCTGTATGTGGATAAGATGTTGCTGTCTTCCTCCACACTTGCAAGCCTTAAACAGTTGCTCCAATCAATTCCCTGTATAGCATCCTCAAATAAATGTTGGTCACCTTTCGGTATTCTTAATTGATAAGCCTTTCTGGTAAAGAGATTTTAAAACATTTCTTTGCAAGTTTTCTTGTTAAAAGTATTAAATTATGGTCAGACATACCAGTTACCATATTGTGTGTTTTGATCATTCTTTCTGGTTTATTGCTAAAAAAATCAAATCAATCTGGGACTGAGAAGTATGGGTTATCCTTGTGTGTTTGTTCACTAACTGAGTTATATTAAAACAATCAATTGTACATTTTAGGGATTTTCTTCCAGATTTATCCTCCCAATTTACATTAAAATCACCCATTAATATAACCTCTTCAAAGTCAAATCCCTTTAACATGGAATTAAGCTGATCATAAAATTCACATTTGGACAATGGTGGTCTGTAGATAAGAGTAAGAGACATTTGAGATGATAGTGACACTTTCAGACCAATACATTCCAATTTGACATCACTTGACCACTCAATCTGGCTACAATTAAGGTGTTCTTTAATGTAAAACATTGCTCCTCCTCCTTTACCACTAGATCTATCTCTTCAAAACATATTGTATCCACTTACATTCAAAGCAACAGAGGGCAAGTTTATATGTAGCCACGTTTCTGAGGCCTCGGACTTAGCTGATGTCCTGCGGAGATCCACGTAGATCATCGTCAACATGGAGCCTGCTGCTCCCAGAGTCCTCTGGTTCCTCCACCTCACTGCTGCTCCACCAGTTCAGACTCAGATCAGCAGGAGAACTTTGCTCTGTCTCTGTCCTGCTGGCAAAATCTCTTACCACACACCCCACACACACCTACCCACACACACCCCACACCCACACCGACACCCACACACCCACCCACCCACACCCCACACACACACCTACCCACACACCCCAGACCCACCCACACACACCCCACACCCACACCCACCCACACCCCCCACACCCACCCACACACACCCCACACCCACCCACCCACACACCCACACACACACACACACACACACACACACCCACCCACCCACCCCCACCCACACACCCACACACACATGGTGGACAAACTCCAGTGTGCCTACAAAGCGAAACGGGACGTTTGGCTTCTCTTGCAGTTGTCTGTGAATCTTTCATGGTCTTGTTTTTCATTGATTATTATGTGATGACAGTAAAATTTTATACATCTTTGAAAAGCCACTCTGATGATGAAGTTTTATTGGAAGGAATCCACCTCTGAGCACCTTTGACCTTTTCCATATCAAAAGACAGCTGTTATTTAAATGACATAATTACATTAATATTGGATGATTGTGCACTTTACCACACAAAATATGTTCAGTGCAAACACAGGTGTCTCCTTTATGAAATAAATAAGACTGTCAAATTGAGGTGGTGGAGGAACATGGAGCACGTGGTTTTCATGCATCAAATGTTTTTGTGCTTATTTCTAACGGAGATTAAAAGCAAACAGCTCTTACTATACCTTCATCAAACATCCTGTTTATTGTCCTCAGTGTTACCTTATTAAAACCCTGTTTCCAAAAAAAAGTTGGGACGCTGTGTAAAATGTAAATAAAAACTAAATGTGATGATTTACCAATCATGTAAACCTATATTTAATATTAAATAGTTCAAAGACAACATATCAAATGTTGAAACAGACATTTTAATGTTTTATTAAATATCTTCTCATTGTGAATCTGATGCAGCAACACGTCTCTATAAGTTGTTCCAGGATCATGTTCACCACTGAGGTGCATCAACTCTTCTTTTAACAACACTATGGAAATGTTGGGGAACTGAGGAGACCAGTTTCTGGAGTTTAGAAAGTGAAATGTGGTCCCATTCTTGCCTGACAGAGGATTTCAGCTGCTCAACAGTTCAGGGTCTCAGTTCCTCAGACCTCAGGACAGTTTTCCACTTCACCTCAGTCCATCTTCAATGATCTCGGTCCAGAGAAGGCGGCGGTGTTTCTGGATCATGTTTCTATCTGGTTTCTTCTTTGGAGAGTTTTAACATCATTTGTGGACGCAGCAATGAACGGTGTTCACGGACGATGGCTTTCACAAGTGTTCCTGAGCCCATGCAGTGATTTCCACTCCAGAATAGTGTGTTTTTAATGCAGTGCTGCCTGAGGGCCCGAAGATCACCACCATCCAATATTGGTTTCTAGCCTTGTCCCTTGTGTTCAGAGATTTCTCCAGATTCTCTGAATCTTTTAATGATATTATGAACCGTAGATGATGAAATCCACTAATTCTTTGTAGTTTTACGTTGAGGAACATTATTCTTAGATTGTTGAACTATTTTCCAACACAGTCTTTCAGAGTGGTGAACCTCTCCCCATCTTCACTGTTGAGAGACTCTGTCTCTCTGAAATCATCTTTTTATACCCAATGATGTTACTGCTCTGTTGCCATGGTAACCTGATCAGTTGTTCCACCAGTCATTATTTTATCTTTACACAACTTTTCCAGTCTTTTGTTGAGCCTGTCAAAACTTTTTTGAGACATGTTGCTGCCATTAAATTCAAAATCAGAATTATTTTCATAAAACAATACATTTTCTCATTTCGACATTTGAAATGTTGTCTTTGGTCTATTTATAATTAAATATGGGTTTATTTACAAAAATCATAACATTCTTTTTTTATTTACATTTTACACAGCGTCACTACTTTTATAAGAACAGGGTTGTAATATTAGATATACACAGTTTTGTATAGACCTTAATGCACCTTGATACCAACAACCATGGAAGCCAGTGTTGCATGCTGGGATTTGCTGTATTTCAGTGTGGAGGGCAGCACATCTCTGAACAAGGCGCCGTGTCTGGATGTTTCCTTGGCTTTCATTTTTGCCATCGGTGCATCTGGGCGTAGTGAGCAGCATAAGACTGCCTGCTGGTGTGCTGACCCTGCTCTATCTCTGATTCATACTCTTCTTCGTCTTCTTCCTCTTCCTCCTGCTCCAGCTGCTCCTCCATGGCTCTCTGGTGCTGTAAGGTGTTGTGAGACTGAAAATGAAAGTCAGTGGCTCAGTGACTGATGGGCTTCACGACAACAGTTCAAACTGCCCAGAGCAGAGATAAAGTCTGTTCTGTTACTATGGTAACGGGTACATGAGCGCTCACCCTGCTGGCTGTGTCTGGATACTGCTGCCGTCCGTGGGTTTGGCCGGTGGTGGAGGCCAACATGGACCTGAGTCTGCGGGTTTTCAGGGAGGCTAGGGGAGGACTGGGGAGGTGGTTGATGAAGGGAGCAGAGTGGCTGCTCAGAGGGGAGTCCAGAGGTCCAGCCAGAGAGTCGGACATCTTGATTCGTCCACTGAACAGCTGTGGAGACAAGAGGACAGAGATGCCGTCTCTTTCTGTGTTCGTACGCTTCTGAACTTCCTGTAGTGTGTTGGGTCGTCTCAGACTGGACACATCTGTCTCCTCTAATGAATCACCTGCAACACATCTGCTGCTCTTTTTGGTCGTTTGACTCAACATGAATGTTTTTATTTGCTCTGTTTAACACACATGTTCTTCTGTCCAGCAGCAGGATGGTTCTACTTCCTGTTAGAGAAACGTGGTAGATTAACGTGCTGCTGCTGCATCAGCTGCCACCTCCCTCCCCTGGCCCTTCCCTTCCCTGGCCCCTCCCTCCTCTGCCCCCTCCCCCCCTGGCCCCTCCCCCCCTGGCCCCTCCCTCTGCTGCCTCTCCCCCCATGTTCCTGTTACCTCCAGGTCCTTCTCGGTGTTCACGGCCTCCAGGTTGTGGTACGTGTGTGTGTAGACCTCCAGAGCTTTAGAGTGGAAGAGCATCTCCACGGTGACGAAGTCGATGAAGATCCTCTGATGAAGCAAACAACAAACAACCATGTTGAAACACTGAAAATTCACCTGCTGGACTGTGTCTGTTTTTGTGTGTCCATGTGTTTCTATGTTTGTGTGCGTCTGTGTGTGTGTGTGTGTGTGTGTGTGTGTGTGTGTGTGTGTGTGTGTGTTGTGTCTGTCTGTCTGTGTGTGTGTGTGTGTGTGTGTGTGTGTGTGTGTATGTGTGTGTGTGTGTGTGTGTGTGTGTGTGTTTGTGTCTGTGTGTGTGTGTGTGTGTGTGTGTGTTTGTGTGTGTGAGTGTGTGTTTGTGTCTGTGTGTGTCTGTGTGTGTGTGTGTGTGTGTGTGTGTGTGTGTGTCTGTCTGTGTGTCTGTGTGTCTGTCTGTCTGTGTGAGTGTGTGTGTGTGTGTGTGTGTGTGTGTGTGTGTGTGTGTGTGTGTGTGTGTGTGTTTGTGTCTGTGTGTGTGTGTGTGTGTGTGTGTGTGTGTGTGTGTCTGTCTGTCTGTCTGTCTGTGTGTGTGTGTGTGTGTGTGTGTCTGTGTGTGTGTGTGTGTGTGTCTGTGTGTGTGTGTGTGTGAGACCTTGATGTCCTCTAGTTTGTGTCTCTGGAAGTCCGTGATCGTCTCCTCCAGTTGTGTGATGCTGCGCTGAGCGTTGTTTGAGGCCTTCTGAGCATTAACTTCAGCCTGTAAATATAAATATAACAGTTTATCTCAGGGTCAAGGGTCAAGGGTAAGGTGTCAGGGGTCAGGGGTCAGGAGAGTCATGACCCTCCTGTGTAGATTTTAAAATAATATCAATAATGATAAATACCTGAGACTGAAGGGTCTGGTCAAGGAAATATTCTCCAATCATTTAAGTTTCAAACATTTTAACATGTGATGCCCGAATATAAAACTATTATAACATATAATAAAAATAAATTGTCTCCATATGTAAACACAGTATAAGAGAATATTAACACGCAGCGCACACGTATGTTCTCGGATATTACGTTTTAATTCTGACAACAATCGGTGTGTGTGTGTGTGTGTGTGTGTGTGTGTGTGTGTGTGTGTGTGTGTGTGTGTGTGTGTGTGTGTGTGTCTGAGTGTGTGTGTGTGTGTGTGTGTGTGTGTGAGTCTGAGTGTGTGTGCGTGTGTCTGAGTGTGTGTGTGTGTGTGTGTGTGTGTGTGTGTGTGTGTGTGTGTGTGTGTGTGTGTGTGAAGGATACGATACTGTGTCGATCTTCAGGGTTCTTCAATCTGATCTTGTCCAGTTTCTGCAGCTCCTTATTCTCTTTGTTCAGATCAGCACTGAACTTCTTCAGATCAGTCTGATGGAGAAACAACAGAAACATCAGTGTTGTTGATTCTGACTTGTTCTTTCTGTTGAACACTTTAAAGAGCGGCTGAACTGAGATTCACTGTTCTGAGTACAATGACAAAAATAATCTCTCGTGACTTTATGAAGAAACATCACGTGATTTTATTAAGAAACATCACGTGATTTTGTAAAGAAACATCACATTACTTTCTTTAGAAACATCACGTGACTTTATTTAGAAACATCATGTGACATTATGAAGAGACATCACGTGACTTTATGAAGAAACATCACGTGACTTTATGAAGAAACATCACCTGACTTTAAGAAACATCACGTGACTTTAAGAAACATCACGTGACTTTATGAAGAAATATCACGTGACTTTATAAAGAAACATCACGTGTCTTTATGAAGAAACATCACGTGACTGTATTTGGAAACATCACCTGACTTTAAGAAACATCACTTGACTTTATTAAGAAATTTCATGTGACCTTATGAAGAAACATCATGTGAATTTCTGAAAAAACATCACCTGACTTTAAGAAACATCACGTGACTATGAAAAAACATCACGTGACTTTCGAAATATCATGTGACTTTATGAAGAAACATCACGTGACTTTATTTAGAAACATCACGTGACTTTATGAAGAAATATCACGTGACTTTATGAAGAAACATCAGGTGACTTTATGAAGAAACATCACGTGACTTTATGAAGAAACATCACGTGACATTATGAAGAAACATCACATGACGTTACGAAGAAACATCACGTGACTTTAAGAAACATCACTTGACTATGAAGAAACATCACGTGACTTTATGAAGAAACATCACGTGACTGTATTTAGAAACATCACCTGACTTTAAGAAACATCACTTAACTTTATTAAGAAATTTCACGTGACCTTATGAAGAAACATCATGTGACTTTATGAAGAAACATCACCTGACTTTAAGAAACATCACGTGACTATGAAAAAACATCACGTGACTTTCGAAATATCATGTGACTTTATGAAGAAACATCACGTGACTTTATTTAGAAACATCACCTGACATTATGAAGAAACATCACGTGACTTTATGGAGAAACATCACGTGACTTTATGAAGAAACATCACCTGATTTTAAGAAACATCACGTGACTATGAAGAAACATCACGTGACTTTCTGAAGAAACATCAGGTGACTTTAAGAAACATCACGTGACTATGAAAAAACATCACGTGACTTTCGAAATATCATGTGACTTTATGAAGAAACATCACGTGACTTTATTTAGAAACATCACCTGAATTTATGAAGAAATATCACGTGACTTTATGAAGAAACATCAGGTGACTTTATGAAGAAACATCAGGTGACTTTATTTAGAAACATCACGTGACATTATGAAGAAACATCACGTGACTTTATGAAGAAACATCACCTGATTTTAAGAAACATCACGTGACTATGAAGAAACATCACCTGACTTTAGAAATATCACGTGACTTTATGAAGAAACATCACCTGACTTTAAGAAACATCACCTGACAATGGAAAAAACATCACGTGACTTTCGAAATATCACGTGACTTTATGAAGAAATATCACGTGACTTTATGAAGAAACATCATGTGACTTTATGAAGAAACATCACCTGACTTTAAGAAACATCACGTGACTATGAAAAAACATCACGTGACTTTTGAAATATCATGTGACTTTATGAAGAAATATCACGTGACTTTATGAAGAAACATCAGGTGACTTTATGAAGAAACATCACGTGACTTTATGAAGAAACATCACCTGATTTTAAGAAACATCACGTGACTATGAAGAAACATCACGTGAATTTAGAAACATCACGTGACTTTATGAAGAAATATCACGTGACTTTATGAAGAAACATCACGTGACTGTATTTAGAAACATCACCTGACTTTAAGAAACATCACTTGACTTTATTAAGAAATTTCACGTGACCTCATGAAGAAACATCATGTGACTTTATGAAGAAACATCACCTGACTTTAACAAACATCACGTGACAATGAAAAAACATCACATGACTTTCGAAATATCACGTGACTTTATGAAGAAATATCACGTGACTTTCTGAAGAAACATCACGTGTCTTTATGAAGAAACATCACGTGACTGTATTTAGAAACATCACCTGACTTTAAGAAACATCACGTGACAATGAAAAAACATCACATGACTTTCGAAATATCACGTGACTTTATGAAGAAATATCACGTGACTTTCTGAAGAAACATCATGTGACTTTATGAAGAAACATCACGTGACTTTATGAAGAAACATCACGTGACATTATGAAGAAACATCACATGACGTTACAAAGAAACATCACGTGACTTTATGAAGAAACATCACGTGACTGTATTTAGAAACATCACCTGACTTTAAGAAACATCATGTGACTTTATGAAGAAACATCACTTGACTTTATGAAGAAACATCACCTGACTTTAAGAAACATCACGTGACTTTATGAAGAAACATCACCTGACTATGAAGAAACATCAGGTGACTTTATTTAGAAACATCAGATGACTTTATGAAGAAATATCACGTGACTTTAAGAAACATCACCTGACTATGAAGAAACATCACGTGACTTTATTTAGAAACATCACGTGACTTTATGAAGAAACATCATGTGACTTTATGAAGAAACATCACATGACTTTACGAAGAAACATCACGTAACTGTGTTTAGAAACATCACCTGACTTTTAAAAACATCACGTGACTTTATTAAGAAACATCACGTGACTTTATGAAGAAACATCATCTGACTTTAAGAAACATCACCTGACTATGAAGAAACATCACCTGACTATGAAGAAACATCACCTGACTTTAAGAAACATCACCTGACTTTAGAAATATCACGTGACTTTATGAAGAAACATCACGTGACTTTATTTAGAAACATCACGTGACTTTATGAAGAAACATCAGGTGACTTTATGAAGAAACATCATGTGACTTTATGAAGAAATATCACGTGACTTTATGAAGAAACATCACCTGACTTTAAAAAACATCACCTGACTATGAAGACACATCACGTGACTTTAGAAATATCACGTGACTTTCTGAAGAAACATCACCTGACTGTATTTAGAAACATCACCTGACTTTAAGAAACATCACGTGACTTTATTAAGAAACATCACGTGACTTTACGAAGAAACATCACCTCACTTTAAGAAACATCACCTGACTATGAAGAAACATCACGTGACTTTAGAAATATCACGTGACTTTATTTAGAAACATCACGTGACTTTATGAAGAAACATCAGGTGACTTTATTCAGAAACATCAGGTGACTTTATGAAGAAACATCAGGTGACTTTATGAAGAAATATCATCAGACTTTCTGAAGAAATATCAGGTGACTTTGGAAATATCAGGTGACTTTATTTAGAAACATCAGGTGACTTTATTTAGAAACATCACGTGACTTTATGAAGAAACATCACCTGACTTTCAGAAACATCACCTGACTATGAAGAAATATCACGTGACTTTAGAAATATCACGTGACTTTATTTAGAAACATCACGTGACTTTATTTAGAAACATCACGTGACTTTATGAAGAAACATCAGGTGACTTTATTTAGAAACATCAGGTGACTTTATGAAGAAATATCACATGACTTTGTGAAGAAACATCACGTGACTTTATTTAGAAAAATCACGTGACTTTATTTAGAAACATCATGTGACTTTATGAAGAAACATCACGTGACTTTAGAAATATCAGCTGACTTTATTTAGAAACATCAGGTGACTTTATTAAGAAACATCACGTGACATGAGAAATATCACGTGACTTTACGAAGAAATACCACGTGACTTTATGAAGAAACATCAGGTGACTTTATGAAGAAACATCACCTGACTTTATGAAGAAACATCACATGACATTATGAAGAAACATCACATGACATTACGAAGAAACATCACGTGACTTTATGAAGAAACATGACGTGACTTTATGAAGAAACATCACGACATTATGAAGAAACATCACGTGACGTTACGAAGAAACATCACGTGACTTTATGAAGAAACATCACGTGACTTTATGAAGAAACATCATCTGACTTTAAGAAACATCACCTGACTATGAAGAAACATCACCTGACTATGAAGAAACATCACCTGACTTTAAGAAACATCACCTGACTTTAGAAATATCACGTGACTTTATGAAGAAACATCACGTGACTTTATTTAGAAACATCACGTGACTTTATGAAGAAACATCAGGTGACTTTATGAAGAAACATCATGTGACTTTATGAAGAAATATCACGTGACTTTATGAAGAAACATCACCTGACTTCAAAAAACATCACCTGAATATGAAGAAACATCACGTGACTTTAGAAATATCACGTGACTTTATGAAGAAACATCACATGACTGTATTTAGAAACATCACCTGACTTTATGAAGAAACATCACCTGACTTTCAGAAACATCACCTGACTATGAAGAAATATCACGTGACTTTAGAAATATCACGTGACTTTATTTAGAAACATCACGTGACTTTATTTAGAAACATCATGTGACTTTATGAAGAAACATCACGTGACTTTAGAAATATCAGCTGACTTTATTTAGAAACATCAGGTGACTTTATTAAGAAACATCACGTGACATGAGAAATATCACGTGACTTTATGAAGAAATACCACGTGACTTTATGAAGAAACATCAGGTGACTTTATGAAGAAACATCACCTGACTTTATGAAGAAACATCACATGACATTATGAAGAAACATCACATGACATTACGAAGAAACATCACGTGACTTTATGAAGAAACATCACGTGACTTTATGAAGAAACATCACGTGACTTTATGAAGAAACATCACATGACATTATGAAGAAACATCACGTGACGTTACGAAGAAACATCACGTGACTTTATGAAGAAACATCACGTGACTTTATGAAGAAACATCATGTGACTTTATGAAGAAACATCACATGACTTTGCGAAGAAACATCACGTAACTGTGTTTAGAAACATCACCTGACTTTTAAAAACATCACGTGACTTTATTAAGAAACATCACGTGACTTTATGAAGAAACATCATCTGACTTTAAGAAACATCACCTGACTATGAAGAAACATCACCTGACTATGAAGAAACATCACCTGACTTTAAGAAACATCACCTGACTTTAGAAATATCACGTGACTTTATGAAGAAACATCACCTGACTTCAAAAAACATCACCTGAATATGAATAAACATCACGTGACTTTAGAAATATCACGTGACTTTATGAAGAAACATCACGTGACTGTATTTAGAAACATCACCTGACTTTAAGAAACATCACGTGACTTTATTAAGAAACATCACGTGACTTTACGAAGAAACATCACCTCACTTTAAGAAACATCACCTGACTATGAAGAAACATCACGTGACTTTAGAAATATCACGTGACTTTATTTAGAAACATCACGTGACTTTATGAAGAAACATCAGGTGACTTTATTTAGAAACATCAGGTGACTTTATGAAGAAACATCAGGTGGCTTTATTTAGAAACATCAGGTGACTTTATGAAGAAATATCATCAGACTTTATGAAGAAATATCAGGTGACTTTGGAAATATCAGGTGACTTTATTTAGAAACATCAGGTGACTTTATTTAGAAACATCACGTGACTTTATGAAGAAACATCACCTGACTTTCAGAAACATCACCTGACTATGAAGAAATATCACGTGACTTTAGAAATATCACGTGACTTTATTTAGAAACATCACGTGACTTTAGAAACATCACGTGACTTTATGAAGAAACATCACGTGACTTTATGAAGAAACATCATCTGACTTTAAGAAACATCACCTGACTATGAAGAAACATCACCTGACTATGAAGAAACATCACCTGACTTTAAGAAACATCACCTGACTTTAGAAATATCACGTGACTTTATGAAGAAACATCACCTGACTTCAAAAAACATCACCTGAATATGAATAAACATCACGTGACTTTAGAAATATCACGTGACTTTATGAAGAAACATCACGTGACTGTATTTAGAAACATCACCTGACTTTAAGAAACATCACGTGACTTTATTAAGAAACATCACGTGACTTTACGAAGAAACATCACCTCACTTTAAGAAACATCACCTGACTATGAAGAAACATCACGTGACTTTAGAAATATCACGTGACTTTATTTAGAAACATCACGTGACTTTATGAAGAAACATCAGGTGACTTTATTTAGAAACATCAGGTGACTTTATGAAGAAACATCAGGTGGCTTTATTTAGAAACATCAGGTGACTTTATGAAGAAATATCATCAGACTTTATGAAGAAATATCAGGTGACTTTGGAAATATCAGGTGACTTTATTTAGAAACATCAGGTGACTTTATTTAGAAACATCACGTGACTTTATGAAGAAACATCACCTGACTTTCAGAAACATCACCTGACTATGAAGAAATATCACGTGACTTTAGAAATATCACGTGACTTTATTTAGAAACATCACGTGACTTTAGAAATATCACGTGACTTTATGAAGAAACATCACGTGACTGTATTTAGAAACATCACCTGACTTTAAGAAACATCACGTGACTTTATGAAGAAACATCAGGTGACTTTATTTAGAAACATCAGGTGACTTTATGAAGAAACATCAGGTGGCTTTATTTAGAAACATCAGGTGACTTTATGAAGAAATATCATCAGACTTTATGAAGAAATATCAGGTGACTTTGGAAATATCAGGTGACTTTATTTAGAAACATCAGGTGACTTTATTTAGAAACATCACGTGACTTTATGAAGAAACATCACCTGACTTTCAGAAACATCACCTGACTATGAAGAAATATCACGTGACTTTAGAAATATCACGTGACTTTATTTAGAAACATCACGTGACTTTATGAAGAAACATCACGTGACTTTATGAAGAAACATCAGTTGACTTTATTTAGAAACATCAGGTGACTTTATGAAGAAACATCACCTGACTTTCAGAAACATCACCTGACTATGAAGAAATATCACGTGACTTTAGAAACATCACGTGACTTTATTTAGAAATATCACGTGACTTTATTTAGAAAAATCACGTGACTTTATTTAGAAACATCATGTGACTTTATGAAGAAACATCACGTGACTTTAGAAATATCAGCTGACTTTATTTAGAAACATCAGGTGACTTTATTAAGAAACATCACGTGACATGAGAAATATCACGTGACTTTATGAAGAAATACCACGTGACTTTATGAAGAAACATCAGGTGACTTTATGAAGAAACATCACCTGACTTTATGAAGAAACATCACATGACATTATGAAGAAACATCACGTGACGTTACGAAGAAACATCACGTGACTTTATGAAGAAACATCACGTGACTTTATGAAGAAACATCACGTGACTTTATGAAGAAACATCACATGACATTATGAAGAAACATCACGTGACGTTACGAAGAAACATCACGTGACTTTATGAAGAAACATCACGTGACTTTATGAAGAAACATCATGTGACTTTATGAAGAAACATCACATGACTTTATGAAGAAACATCACGTGACTTTATGAAGAAACATCACATGACATTATGAAGAAACATCACGTGACTTTATGAAGAAACATCACGTGACTTTATGAAGAAACATCACATGACATTATGAAGAAACATCACGTGACGTTACGAAGAAACATCACATGACATTATGAAGAAACATCACGTGACGTTACGAAAAAACATCACGTGACTTTATTAAGAAACATCACGTGACTTTATGAAGAAACATCATCTGACTTTAAGAAACATCACCTGACTATGAAGAAACATCACCTGACTATGAAGAAACATCACCTGACTTTAAGAAACATCACCTGACTTTAGAAATATCACGTGACTTTATGAAGAAACATCACCTGACTTCAAAAAACATCACCTGAATATGAATAAACATCACGTGACTTTAGAAATATCACGTGACTTTATGAAGAAACATCACGTGACTGTATTTAGAAACATCACCTGACTTTAAGAAACATCACGTGACTTTATTAAGAAACATCACGTGACTTTACGAAGAAACATCACCTCACTTTAACAAACATCACCTGACTATGAAGAAACATCACGTGACTTTAGAAATATCACGTGACTTTATTTAGAAACATCACGTGACTTTATGAAGAAACATCAGGTGACTTTATTTAGAAACATCAGGTGACTTTATGAAGAAACATCAGGTGGCTTTATTTAGAAACATCAGGTGACTTTATGAAGAAATATCATCAGACTTTATGAAGAAATATCAGGTGACTTTGGAAATATCAGGTGACTTTATTTAGAAACATCAGGTGACTTTATTTAGAAACATCACGTGACTTTATGAAGAAACATCACCTGACTTTCAGAAACATCACCTGACTATGAAGAAATATCACGTGACTTTAGAAATATCACGTGACTTTATTTAGAAACATCACGTGACTTTAGAAATATCACGTGACTTTATGAAGAAACATCACGTGACTGTATTTAGAAACATCACCTGACTTTAAGAAACATCACGTGACTTTATGAAGAAACATCAGGTGACTTTATTTAGAAACATCAGGTGACTTTATGAAGAAACATCAGGTGGCTTTATTTAGAAACATCAGGTGACTTTATGAAGAAATATCATCAGACTTTATGAAGAAATATCAGGTGACTTTGGAAATATCAGGTGACTTTATTTAGAAACATCAGGTGACTTTATTTAGAAACATCACGTGACTTTATGAAGAAACATCACCTGACTTTCAGAAACATCACCTGACTATGAAGAAATATCACGTGACTTTAGAAATATCACGTGACTTTATTTAGAAACATCACGTGACTTTATGAAGAAACATCACGTGACTTTATTTAGAAACATCATGTGACTTTATGAAGAAACATCACGTGACTTTAGAAATATCAGCTGACTTTATTTAGAAACATCAGGTGACTTTATTAAGAAACATCACGTGACATGAGAAATATCACGTGACTTTATGAAGAAATACCACGTGACTTTATGAAGAAACATCAGGTGACTTTATGAAGAAACATCACCTGACTTTATGAAGAAACATCACATGACATTATGAAGAAACATCACGTGACGTTACGAAGAAACATCACGTGACTTTATGAAGAAACATCACGTGACTTTATGAAGAAACATCACGTGACTTTATGAAGAAACATCACATGACATTATGAAGAAACATCACATGACATTACGAAGAAACATCACGTGACTTTATGAAGAAACATCACGTGACTATGAAGAAACATCACGTGACTTTAGAAACATCACGTGACTTTATGAAGAAATATCACGTGACTTTATGAAGAAACATCACGTGACTGTATTTAGAAACATCACCTGACTGTGAAGAAACATCACGTGACTTTAGAAATATCACGTGACTTTATGAAGAAACATCACGTGACTGTATTTAGAAACATCACCTGACTTTAAGAAACATCACCTCACTTTCAGAAACATCACCTGACTATGAAGAAATATCACGTGACTTTAGAAATATCACGTGACTTTATTTAGAAACATCACGTGACTTTAGAAATATCACGTGACTTTATGAAGAAACATCACGTGACTGTATTTAGAAACATCACCTGACTTTAAGAAACATCACGTGACTTTATTAAGAAACATCACGTGACTTTACGAAGAAACATCACCTCACTTTAAGAAACATCACCTGAATATGAATAAACATCACGTGACTTTAGAAATATCACGTGACTTTATGAAGAAACATCACGTGACTGTATTTAGAAACATCACCTGACTTTAAGAAACATCACGTGACTTTATTAAGAAACATCACGTGACTTTACGAAGAAACATCACCTCACTTTAAGAAACATCACCTGACTATGAAGAAACATCACGTGACTTTAGAAATATCACGTGACTTTATTTAGAAACATCACGTGACTTTATGAAGAAACATCAGGTGACTTTATTTAGAAACATCAGGTGACTTTATGAAGAAACATCAGGTGGCTTTATTTAGAAACATCAGGTGACTTTATGAAGAAATATCATCAGACTTTATGAAGAAATATCAGGTGACTTTGGAAATATCAGGTGACTTTATTTAGAAACATCAGGTGACTTTATTTAGAAACATCACGTGACTTTATGAAGAAACATCACCTGACTTTCAGAAACATCACCTGACTATGAAGAAATATCACGTGACTTTAGAAATATCACGTTACTTTATTTAGAAACATCACGTGACTTTAGAAATATCACGTGACTTTATGAAGAAACATCACGTGACTGTATTTAGAAACATCACCTGACTTTAAGAAACATCACGTGACTTTATGAAGAAACATCAGGTGACTTTATTTAGAAACATCAGGTGACTTTATGAAGAAACATCAGGTGGCTTTATTTAGAAACATCAGGTGACTTTATGAAGAAATATCATCAGACTTTATGAAGAAATATCAGGTGACTTTGGAAATATCAGGTGACTTTATTTAGAAACATCAGGTGACTTTATTTAGAAACATCACGTGACTTTATGAAGAAACATCACGTGACTTTATGAAGAAACATCAGTTGACTTTATTTAGAAACATCAGGTGACTTTATGAAGAAACATCACCTGACTTTCAGAAACATCACCTGACTATGAAGAAATATCACGTGACTTTAGAAACATCACGTGACTTTATTTAGAAATATCACGTGACTTTATTTAGAAAAATCACGTGACTTTATTTAGAAACATCATGTGACTTTATGAAGAAACATCACGTGACTTTAGAAATATCAGCTGACTTTATTTAGAAACATCAGGTGACTTTATTAAGAAACATCACGTGACATGAGAAATATCACGTGACTTTATGAAGAAATACCACGTGACTTTATGAAGAAACATCAGGTGACTTTATGAAGAAACATCACCTGACTTTATGAAGAAACATCACATGACATTATGAAGAAACATCACGTGACGTTACGAAGAAACATCACGTGACTTTATGAAGAAACATCACGTGACTTTATGAAGAAACATCACGTGACTTTATGAAGAAACATCACATGACATTATGAAGAAACATCACATGACATTACGAAGAAACATCACGTGACTTTATGAAGAAACATCACGTGACTATGAAGAAACATCACGTGACTTTAGAAACATCACGTGACTTTATGAAGAAATATCACGTGACTTTATGAAGAAACATCACGTGACTGTATTTAGAAACATCACCTGACTGTGAAGAAACATCACGTGACTTTAGAAATATCACGTGACTTTATGAAGAAACATCACGTGACTGTATTTAGAAACATCACCTGACTTTAAGAAACATCACCTCACTTTCAGAAACATCACCTGACTATGAAGAAATATCACGTGACTTTAGAAATATCACGTGACTTTATTTAGAAACATCACGTGACTTTAGAAATATCACGTGACTTTATGAAGAAACATCACGTGACTGTATTTAGAAACATCACCTGACTTTAAGAAACATCACGTGACTTTATTAAGAAACATCACGTGACTTTACGAAGAAACATCACCTCACTTTAAGAAACATCACCTGACTATGAAGAAACATCACGTGACTTTAGAAATATCACGTGACTTTATTTAGAAACATCACGTGACTTTATGAAGAAACATCAGGTGACTTTATTTAAAAACATCAGGTGACTTTATGAAGAAACATCACGTGACTGTATTTAGAAACATCACCTGACTTTAAGAAACATCACGTGACTTTATGAAGAAACATCAGGTGACTTTATTTAAAAACATCAGGTGACTTTATGAAGAAACATCAGGTGGCTTTATTTAGAAACATCAGGTGACTTTATGAAGAAATATCATCAGACTTTATGAAGAAATATCAGGTGACTTTGGAAATATCAGGTGACTTTATTTAGAAACATCAGGTGACTTTATTTAGAAACATCACGTGACTTTATGAAGAAACATCACCTGACTTTCAGAAACATCACCTGACTATGAAGAAATATCACGTGACTTTAGAAATATCACGTGACTTTATTTAGAAACATCACGTGACTTTATGAAGAAACATCACGTGACTTTATGAAGAAACATCAGTTGACTTTATTTAGAAACATCAGGTGACTTTATGAAGAAACATCACCTGACTTTCAGAAACATCACCTGACTATGAAGAAATATCACGTGACTTTAGAAACATCACGTGACTTTATTTAGAAATATCACGTGACTTTATTTAGAAAAATCACGTGACTTTATTTAGAAACATCATGTGACTTTATGAAGAAACATCACGTGACTTTAGAAATATCAGCTGACTTTATTTAGAAACATCAGGTGAATTTATTAAGAAACATCACGTGACATGAGAAATATCACGTGACTTTATGAAGAAATACCACGTGACTTTATGAAGAAACATCAGGTGACTTTATGAAGAAACATCACCTGACTTTATGAAGAAACATCACATGACATTATGAAGAAACATCACGTGACGTTACGAAGAAACATCACGTGACTTTATGAAGAAACATCACGTGACTGTATTTAGAAACATCACCTGACTTTAAGAAACATCACGTGACTTTATTAAGAAACATCACGTGACTTTACGAAGAAACATCACCTCACTTTAAGAAACATCACCTGACTATGAAGAAACATCACGTGACTTTAGAAATATCACGTGACTTTATTTAGAAACATCACGTGACTTTATGAAGAAACATCAGGTGACTTTATTTAGAAACATCAGGTGACTTTATGAAGAAACATCAGGTGGCTTTATTTAGAAACATCAGGTGACTTTATGAAGAAATATCATCAGACTTTATGAAGAAATATCAGGTGACTTTGGAAATATCAGGTGACTTTATTTAGAAACATCAGGTGACTTTATTTAGAAACATCACGTGACTTTATGAAGAAACATCACCTGACTTTCAGAAACATCACCTGACTATGAAGAAATATCACGTGACTTTAGAAATATCACGTTACTTTATTTAGAAACATCACGTGACTTTAGAAATATCACGTGACTTTATGAAGAAACATCACGTGACTGTATTTAGAAACATCACCTGACTTTAAGAAACATCACGTGACTTTATGAAGAAACATCAGGTGACTTTATTTAGAAACATCAGGTGACTTTATGAAGAAACATCAGGTGGCTTTATTTAGAAACATCAGGTGACTTTATGAAGAAATATCATCAGACTTTATGAAGAAATATCAGGTGACTTTGGAAATATCAGGTGACTTTATTTAGAAACATCAGGTGACTTTATTTAGAAACATCACGTGACTTTATGAAGAAACATCACGTGACTTTATGAAGAAACATCAGTTGACTTTATTTAGAAACATCAGGTGACTTTATGAAGAAACATCACCTGACTTTCAGAAACATCACCTGACTATGAAGAAATATCACGTGACTTTAGAAACATCACGTGACTTTATTTAGAAATATCACGTGACTTTATTTAGAAAAATCACGTGACTTTATTTAGAAACATCATGTGACTTTATGAAGAAACATCACGTGACTTTAGAAATATCAGCTGACTTTATTTAGAAACATCAGGTGACTTTATTAAGAAACATCACGTGACATGAGAAATATCACGTGACTTTATGAAGAAATACCACGTGACTTTATGAAGAAACATCAGGTGACTTTATGAAGAAACATCACCTGACTTTATGAAGAAACATCACATGACATTATGAAGAAACATCACGTGACGTTACGAAGAAACATCACGTGACTTTATGAAGAAACATCACGTGACTTTATGAAGAAACATCACGTGACTTTATGAAGAAACATCACATGACATTATGAAGAAACATCACATGACATTACGAAGAAACATCACGTGACTTTATGAAGAAACATCACGTGACTATGAAGAAACATCACGTGACTTTAGAAACATCACGTGACTTTATGAAGAAATATCACGTGACTTTATGAAGAAACATCACGTGACTGTATTTAGAAACATCACCTGACTGTGAAGAAACATCACGTGACTTTAGAAATATCACGTGACTTTATGAAGAAACATCACGTGACTGTATTTAGAAACATCACCTGACTTTAAGAAACATCACCTCACTTTCAGAAACATCACCTGACTATGAAGAAATATCACGTGACTTTAGAAATATCACGTGACTTTATTTAGAAACATCACGTGACTTTAGAAATATCACGTGACTTTATGAAGAAACATCACGTGACTGTATTTAGAAACATCACCTGACTTTAAGAAACATCACGTGACTTTATTAAGAAACATCACGTGACTTTACGAAGAAACATCACCTCACTTTAAGAAACATCACCTGACTATGAAGAAACATCACGTGACTTTAGAAATATCACGTGACTTTATTTAGAAACATCACGTGACTTTATGAAGAAACATCAGGTGACTTTATTTAAAAACATCAGGTGACTTTATGAAGAAACATCACGTGACTGTATTTAGAAACATCACCTGACTTTAAGAAACATCACGTGACTTTATGAAGAAACATCAGGTGACTTTATTTAAAAACATCAGGTGACTTTATGAAGAAACATCAGGTGGCTTTATTTAGAAACATCAGGTGACTTTATGAAGAAATATCATCAGACTTTATGAAGAAATATCAGGTGACTTTGGAAATATCAGGTGACTTTATTTAGAAACATCAGGTGACTTTATTTAGAAACATCACGTGACTTTATGAAGAAACATCACCTGACTTTCAGAAACATCACCTGACTATGAAGAAATATCACGTGACTTTAGAAATATCACGTGACTTTATTTAGAAACATCACGTGACTTTATGAAGAAACATCACGTGACTTTATGAAGAAACATCAGTTGACTTTATTTAGAAACATCAGGTGACTTTATGAAGAAACATCACCTGACTTTCAGAAACATCACCTGACTATGAAGAAATATCACGTGACTTTAGAAACATCACGTGACTTTATTTAGAAATATCACGTGACTTTATTTAGAAAAATCACGTGACTTTATTTAGAAACATCATGTGACTTTATGAAGAAACATCACGTGACTTTAGAAATATCAGCTGACTTTATTTAGAAACATCAGGTGAATTTATTAAGAAACATCACGTGACATGAGAAATATCACGTGACTTTATGAAGAAATACCACGTGACTTTATGAAGAAACATCAGGTGACTTTATGAAGAAACATCACCTGACTTTATGAAGAAACATCACATGACATTATGAAGAAACATCACGTGACGTTACGAAGAAACATCACGTGACTTTATGAAGAAACATCACGTGACTTTATGAAGAAACATCACGTGACTTTATGAAGAAACATCACATGACATTATGAAGAAACATCACATGACATTACGAAGAAACATCACGTGACTTTATGAAGAAACATCATGTGACTATGAAGAAACATCACGTGACTTTAGAAACATCACGTGACTTTATGAAGAAATATCACGTGACTTTATGAAGAAACATCACGTGACTGTATTTAGAAACATCACCTGACTGTGAAGAAACATCACGTGACTTTAGAAATATCACGTGACTTTATGAAGAAACATCACGTGACTGTATTTAGAAACATCACCTGACTTTAAGAAACATCACGTGACTTTATTAAGAAACATCACGTGACTTTACGAAGAAACATCACCTCACTTTAAGAAACATCACCTGACTATGAAGAAACATCACGTGACTTTAGAAATATCACGTGACTTTATTTAGAAACATCACGTGACTTCATGAAGAAACATCAGGTGACTTTATTTAGAAACATCAGGTGACTTTATGAAGAAACATCAGGTGACTTTATTTAGAAACATCAGGTGACTTTATTTAGAAACATCACATGACTTTATGAAGAAACATCACCCGACTTTCAGAAACATCACCTGACTATGAAGAAACATCACGTGACTTTAGAAACATCACGTGACTTTATTTAGAAACATCACGTGACTTTATGAAGAAACATCAGGTGACTTTATTTAGAAACATCAGGTGACTTTATGAAGAAATATCACATGACTTTGTGAAGAAACATCACGTGACTTTATTTAGAAAAATCACGTGACTTTATTTAGAAACATCATGTGACTTTAAGAAGAAACATCACGTGACATGAGAAACATCACGTGACTTTATGAAGAAACATCACATGACATTATGAAGAAACATCACATGACGTTACGAAGAAACATCACGTGACTTTATGAAGAAACATCACGTGACTATGAAGAAACATCACGTGACTTTAGAAACATCACGTGACTTTATGAAGAAATATCACGTGACTTTATGAAGAAACATCACGTGACTGTATTTAGAAACATCACCTGATTTTAAGAAACATCACGTGACAATGAAAAAACATCACATGACTTTCGAAATATCACGTGACTTTATGAAGAAATATCACGTGACTTTCTGAAGAAACATCACGTGTCTTTATGAAGAAACATCACGTGACTGTATTTAGAAACATCACCTGACTTTAACAAACATCACTTGACTTTATTAAGAAATTTCACGTGACCTTATGAAGAAACATCACGTGACTTTATGAAGAAACATCACCTGACTTTAAGAAACATCACGTGACTATGAAAAAACATCACGTGACTTTTGAAATATCGTGACTTTATGAAGAAATATCACGTGAATTTATGAAGAAACATCAGGTGACTTTATGAAGAAACATCGCGTGACTTTATGAAGAAACATCACGTGACATTATGAAGAAACATCACATGACCTTATAAAGAAACATCACGTGACTTTATGAAGAAACATCACGTGACTGTATTTAGAAACATCACCTGACTTTAAGAAACATCACGTGACTTTATGAAGAAACATCACATGACATTATGAAGAAACATCACATGACATTACGAAGAAACATCACGTGACTTTATGAAGAAACATCACGTGACTTTATGAAGAAACATCACGTGACATTACGAAGAAACATCACGTGACTTTATGAAGAAACATCACGTGACTGTATTTAGAAACATCACCTGACTGTGAAGAAACATCACGTGACTTTAGAAATATCACGTGACTTTATGAAGAAACATCACGTGACTGTATTTAGAAACATCACCTGACTTTAAGAAACATCACCTCACTTTCAGAAACATCACCTGACTATGAAGAAATATCACGTGACTTTAGAAATATCACGTGACTTTATTTAGAAACATCACGTGACTTTAGAAATATCACGTGACTTTATGAAGAAACATCACGTGACTGTATTTAGAAACATCACCTGACTTTAAGAAACATCACGTGACTTTATTAAGAAACATCACGTGACTTTACGAAGAAACATCACCTCACTTTAAGAAACATCACCTGACTATGAAGAAACATCACGTGACTTTAGAAATATCACGTGACTTTATTTAGAAACATCACGTGACTTTATGAAGAAACATCAGG
This sequence comes from Embiotoca jacksoni, assembly GCF_022577435.1. NCBI lineage: Eukaryota > Metazoa > Chordata > Actinopteri > Embiotocidae > Embiotoca > Embiotoca jacksoni. Next base: position 61,116 of record NW_027185307.1, on the reverse strand, counting down.
TGACTTTATTTAGAAACATCAGGTGACTTTATGAAGAAACATCAGGTGGCTTTATTTAGAAACATCAGGTGACTTTATGAAGAAATATCATCAGACTTTATGAAGAAATATCAGGTGACTTTGGAAATATCAGGTGACTTTATTTAGAAACATCAGGTGACTTTATTTAGAAACATCACGTGACTTTATGAAGAAACATCACCTGACTTTCAGAAACATCACCTGACTATGAAGAAATATCACGTGACTTTAGAAATATCACGTGACTTTATTTAGAAACATCACGTGACTTTATGAAGAAACATCACCTGACTTTATGAAGAAACATCAGTTGACTTTATTTAGAAACAGCAGGTGACTTTATGAAGAAACATCACCTGACTTTCAGAAACATCACCTGACTATGAAGAAATATCACGTGACTTTAGAAACATCACGTGACTTTATTTAGAAATATCACGTGACTTTATTTAGAAAAATCACGTGACTTTATTTAGAAACATCATGTGACTTTATGAAGAAACATCACGTGACTTTAGAAATATCAGCTGACTTTATTTAGAAACATCAGGTGACTTTATTAAGAAACATCACGTGACATGAGAAATATCACGTGACTTTATGAAGAAATACCACGTGACTTTATGAAGAAACATCAGGTGACTTTATGAAGAAACATCACCTGACTTTATGAAGAAACATCACATGACATTATGAAGAAACATCACATGACGTTACGAAGAAACATCACGTGACTTTATGAAGAAACATCACGTGACTTTATGAAGAAACATCACGTGACTTTATGAAGAAACATCACATGACATTATGAAGAAACATCACATGACGTTACGAAGAAACATCACGTGACTTTATGAAGAAACATCACGTGACTATGAAGAAACATCACGTGACTTTAGAAACATCACGTGACTTTATGAAGAAATATCACGTGACTTTATGAAGAAACATCACGTGACTGTATTTAGAAACATCACCTGACTGTGAAGAAACATCACGTGACTTTAGAAATATCACGTGACTTTATGAAGAAACATCACGTGACTGTATTTAGAAACATCACCTGACTTTAAGAAACATCACGTGACTTTATTAAGAAACATCACGTGACTTTACGAAGAAACATCACCTCACTTTAAGAAACATCACCTGACTATGAAGAAACATCACGTGACTTTAGAAACATCACGTGACTTCATGAAGAAACATCAGGTGACTTTATTTAGAAACATCAGGTGACTTTATGAAGAAACATCAGGTGACTTTATTTAGAAACATCAGGTGACTTTATTTAGAAACATCAGGTGACTTTATTTAGAAAAATCACGTGACTTTATTTAGAAACATCATGTGACTTTATGAAGAAACATCACGTGACATGAGAAACATCACGTGACTTTATGAAGAAACATCACATGACATTATGAAGAAACATCACATGACGTTACGAAGAAACATCACGTGACTTTATGAAGAAACATCACGTGACTATGAAGAAACATCACGTGACTTTAGAAACATCACGTGACTTTATGAAGAAATATCACGTGACTTTATGAAGAAACATCACGTGACTGTATTTAGAAACATCACCTGATTTTAAGAAACATCACGTGACAATGAAAAAACATCACATGACTTTCGAAATATCACGTGACTTTATGAAGAAATATCACGTGACTTTCTGAAGAAACATCACGTGTCTTTATGAAGAAACATCACGTGACTGTATTTAGAAACATCACCTGACTTTAACAAACATCACTTGACTTTATTAAGAAATTTCACGTGACCTTATGAAGAAACATCACGTGACTTTATGAAGAAACATCACCTGACTTTAAGAAACATCACGTGACTATGAAAAAACATCACGTGACTTTTGAAATATCGTGACTTTATGAAGAAATATCACGTGACTTTATGAAGAAACATCAGGTGACTTTATGAAGAAACATCGCGTGACTTTATGAAGAAACATCACGTGACATTATGAAGAAACATCACATGACCTTATAAAGAAACATCACGTGACTTTATGAAGAAACATCACGTGACTGTATTTAGAAACATCACCTGACTTTAAGAAACATCACGTGACTTTATGAAGAAACATCACATGACATTATGAAGAAACATCACATGACATTACGAAGAAACATCACGTGACTTTATGAAGAAACATCACGTGACTTTATGAAGAAACATCACGTGACATTACGAAGAAACATCACGTGACTTTATGAAGAAACATCACGTGACTTTATGAAGAAACATCAAATGACTTTGCGAAGAAACATCACGTAACTGTGTTTAGAAACATCACCTGACTTTTAAAAACATCACGTGACTTTATTAAGAAACATCACGTGACTTTATGAAGAAACATCATCTGACTTTAAGAAACATCACCTGACTATGAAGAAACATCACCTGACTATGAAGATACATCACCTGACTTTAAGAAACATCACCTGACTTTAGAAATATCACGTGACTTTATGAAGAAACATCACGTGACTTTATTTAGAAACATCACGTGACTTTATGAAGAAACATCAGGTGACTTTATGAAGAAACATCATGTGACTTTATGAAGAAATATCACGTGACTTTATGAAGAAACATCACCTGACTTCAAAAAACATCACCTGAATATGAAGAAACATCACGTGACTTTAGAAATATCACGTGACTTTATGAAGAAACATCACGTGACTGTATTTAGAAACATCACCTGACTTTAAGAAACATCACGTGACTTTATTAAGAAACATCACGTGACTTTACGAAGAAACATCACCTCACTTTAAGAAACATCACCTGACTATGAAGAAACATCACGTGACTTTAGAAATATCACGTGACTTTATTTAGAAACATCACGTGACTTTATGAAGAAACATCAGGCGACTTTATTTAGAAACATCAGGTGACTTTATGAAGAAACATCAGGTGGCTTTATTTAGAAACATCAGGTGACTTTATGAAGAAATATCATCAGACTTTATGAAGAAATATCAGGTGACTTTGGAAATATCAGGTGACTTTATTTAGAAACATCAGGTGACTTTATTTAGAAACATCACGTGACTTTATGAAGAAACATCACCTGACTTTCAGAAACATCACCTGACTATGAAGAAATATCACGTGACTTTAGAAATATCACGTGACTTTATTTAGAAACATCACGTGACTTTATTTAGAAACATCACGTGACTTTATGAAGAAACATCAGTTGACTTTATTTAGAAACATCAGGTGACTTTATGAAGAAATATCACATGACTTTGTGAAGAAACATCACGTGACTTTATTTAGAAAAATCACGTGACTTTATTTAGAAACATCATGTGACTTTATGAAGAAACATCACGTGACTTTAGAAATATCAGCTGACTTTATTTAGAAACATCAGGTGACTTTATTAAGAAACATCACGTGACATGAGAAATATCACGTGACTTTATGAAGAAATACCACGTGACTTTATGAAGAAACATCAGGTGACTTTATGAAGAAACATCACCTGACTTTATGAAGAAACATCACATGACATTATGAAGAAACATCACATGACGTTACGAAGAAACATCACGTGACTTTATGAAGAAACATCACGTGACTTTATGAAGAAACATCACGTGACTTTATGAAGAAACATCACATGACATTATGAAGAAACATCACATGACGTTACGAAGAAACATCACGTGACTTTATGAAGAAACATCACGTGACTATGAAGAAACATCACGTGACTTTAGAAACATCACGTGACTTTATGAAGAAATATCACGTGACTTTATGAAGAAACATCACGTGACTGTATTTAGAAACATCACCTGACTATGAAGAAACATCACGTGACTTTAGAAATATCACGTGACTTTATGAAGAAACATCACGTGACTGTATTTAGAAACATCACCTGACTTTAAGAAACATCACGTGACTTTATTAAGAAACATCACGTGACTTTACGAAGAAACATCACCTCACTTTAAGAAACATCACCTGACTATGAAGAAACATCACGTGACTTTAGAAATATCACGTGACTTTATTTAGAAACATCACGTGACTTCATGAAGAAACATCAGGTGACTTTATTTAGAAACATCAGGTGACTTTATGAAGAAACATCAGGTGACTTTATTTAGAAACATCAGGTGACTTTATTTAGAAACATCACATGACTTTATGAAGAAACATCACCCGACTTTCAGAAACATCACCTGACTATGAAGAAACATCACATGACTTTATGAAGAAACATCACCCGACTTTCAGAAACATCACCTGACTATGAAGAAACATCACGTGACTTTAGAAACATCACGTGACTTTATTTAGAAACATCACGTGACTTTATGAAGAAACATCAGGTGACTTTATTTAGAAACATCAGGTGACTTTATGAAGAAATATCACGTGACTTTGTGAAGAAACATCACGTGACTTTATTTAGAAAAATCACGTGACTTTATTTAGAAACATCATGTGACTTTGTGAAGAAACATCACGTGACATGAGAAATATCACGTGACTTTAAGAAGAAATACCACGTGACTTAATGAAGAAACATCAGGTGACTTTATGAAGAAACATCGCGTGACTTTATGAAGAAACATCACATGACATTATGAAGAAACATCACATGACGTTACGAAGAAACATCACGTGACTTTGTGAAGAAACATCACTTGACTTTATGAAGAAACATCACGTGACTTTATGAAGAAACATCACATGACATTATGAAGAAACATCACATGACGTTACGAAGAAACATCACGTGACTTTATGAAGAAACATCACGTGACTATGAAGAAACATCACGTGACTTTAGAAACATCACGTGACTTTATGAAGAAATATCACGTGACTTTATGAAGAAACATCACGTGACTGTATTTAGAAACATCACCTGATTTTAAGAAACATCACGTGACAATGAAAAAACATCACATGACTTTCGAAATATCACGTGACTTTATGAAGAAATATCACGTGACTTTCAGAAGAAACATCACGTGTCTTTATGAAGAAACATCACGTGACTGTATTTAGAAACATCACCTGACTTTAACAAACATCACTTGACTTTATTAAGAAATTTCACGTGACCTTATGAAGAAACATCATGTGACTTTATGAAGAAACATCACCTGACTTTAAGAAACATCACGTGACTATGAAGAAACATCACGTGACTTTAGAAATATCACGTGACTTTATTTAGAAACATCACGTGACTTCATGAAGAAACATCAGGTGACTTTATGAAGAAACATCACCTGACTTTAAGAAACATCACCTGACTATGAAGAAACATCACGTGACTTTAGAAATATCACGTGACTTTATTTAGAAACATCACGTGACTTCATGAAGAAACATCAGGTGACTTTATTTAGAAACATCAGGTGACTTTATGAAGAAACATCAGGTGACTTTATTTAGAAACATCAGGTGACTTTATTTAGAAACATCACATGACTTTATGAAGAAACATCACCCGACTTTCAGAAACATCACCTGACTATGAAGAAACATCACATGACTTTATGAAGAAACATCACCCGACTTTCAGAAACATCACCTGACTATGAAGAAACATCACGTGACTTTAGAAACATCACGTGACTTTATTTAGAAACATCACGTGACTTTATGAAGAAACATCAGGTGACTTTATTTCGAAACATCAGGTGACTTTATGAAGAAATATCACATGACTTTGTGAAGAAACATCACGTGACTTTATTTAGAAAAATCACGTGACTTTATTTAGAAACATCATGTGACTTTATGAAGAAACATCACGTGACATGAGAAATATCACGTGACTTTAAGAAGAAATACCACGTGACTTAATGAAGAAACATCAGGTGACTTTATGAAGAAACATCACGTGACTTTATGAAGAAACATCACATGACATTATGAAGAAACATCACATGACGTTACGAAGAAACATCACGTGACTTTGTGAAGAAACATCACTTGACTTTATGAAGAAACATCACGTGACTTTATGAAGAAACATCACATGACATTATGAAGAAACATCACATGACGTTACGAAGAAACATCACGTGACTTTATGAAGAAACATCACGTGACTATGAAGAAACATCACGTGACTTTAGAAACATCACGTGACTTTATGAAGAAATATCACGTGACTTTATGAAGAAACATCACGTGACTGTATTTAGAAACATCACCTGATTTTAAGAAACATCACGTGACAATGAAAAAACATCACATGACTTTCGAAATATCACGTGACTTTATGAAGAAATATCACGTGACTTTCAGAAGAAACATCACGTGTCTTCATGAAGAAACATCACGTGACTGTATTTAGAAACATCACCTGACTTTAACAAACATCACTTGACTTTATTAAGAAATTTCACGTGACCTTATGAAGAAACATCATGTGACTTTATGAAGAAACATCACCTGACTTTAAGAAACATCACGTGACTATGAAAAAACATCACGTGACTTTTGAAATATCATGTGACTTTATGAAGAAATATCACGTGACTTTATGAAGAAACATCAGGTGACTTTATGAAGAAACATCGCGTGACTTTATGAAGAAACATCACGTGACATTATGAAGAAACATCACATGACCTTATAAAGAAACATCACGTGACTTTATGAAGAAACATCACGTGACTGTATTTAGAAACATCACCTGACTTTAAGAAACATCACGTGACTTTATGAAGAAACATCACTTGACTTTATGAAGAAACATCACCTGACTTTAAGAAACATCACGTGACTTTATGAAGAAACATCACGTGACTTTAGAAATATCACGTGACTTTATTTAGAAACATCACGTGACTTTATTTAGAAACATCACGTGACTTTATGAAGAAACATTAGGTGACTTTATTTAGAAACATGAGGTGACTTTATGAAGAAATATCACGTGACTTTAAGAAACATCACCTGACTATGAAGAAACATCACGTGACTTTAGAAATATCACGTGACTTTATGAAGAAACATCACGTGACTGTATTTAGAAACATCACCTGACTTTAAGAAACATCACGTGACTTTATTAAGAAACATCACGTGACTTTACGAAGAAACATCACCTGACTTTAAGAAACATCACGTGACTTTATGAAGAAACATCACTTGACTTTATGAAGAAACATCACCTGACTTTAAGAAACATCACGTGACTTTATGAAGAAACATCACGTGACTTTAGAAATATCACGTGACTTTATTTAGAAACATCACGTGACTTTATTTAGAAACATCACGTGACTTTATGAAGAAACATTAGGTGACTTTATTTAGAAACATCAGGTGACTTTATGAAGAAATGTCACATGACTTTAAGAAACATCACCTGACTATGAAGAAACATCACGTGACTTTAGAAATATCACGTGACTTTATGAAGAAACATCACGTGACTGTATTTAGAAACATCACCTGACTTTAAGAAACATCACCTGACTTTATTTAGAAACATCAGGTGACTTTATGAAGAAATATCATCAGACTTTATGAAGAAATATCACGTGACTTTGGAAATATCAGGTGACTTTATTTAGAAACATCAGGTGACTTTATTTAGAAACATCACGTGACTTTATGAAGAAACATCACCTGACTTTCAGAAACATCACCTGACTATGAAGAAACATCACGTGACTTTATGAAGAAACATCACGTGACTGTATTTAGAAACATCACCTGACTTTAACAAACATCACTTGACTTTATTAAGAAATTTCACGTGACCTTATGAAGAAACATCATGTGACTTTATGAAGAAACATCACCTGACTTTAAGAAACATCACGTGACTATGAAGAAACATCACGTGACTTTAGAAATATCACGTGACTTTATTTAGAAACATCACGTGACTTCATGAAGAAACATCAGGTGACTTTATGAAGAAACATCACCTGACTTTAAGAAACATCACCTGACTATGAAGAAACATCACGTGACTTTAGAAATATCACGTGACTTTATTTAGAAACATCACGTGACTTCATGAAGAAACATCAGGTGACTTTATTTAGAAACATCAGGTGACTTTATGAAGAAACATCAGGTGACTTTATTTAGAAACATCAGGTGACTTTATTTAGAAACATCACATGACTTTATGAAGAAACATCACCCGACTTTCAGAAACATCACCTGACTATGAAGAAACATCACATGACTTTATGAAGAAACATCACCCGACTTTCAGAAACATCACCTGACTATGAAGAAACATCACGTGACTTTAGAAACATCACGTGACTTTATTTAGAAACATCACGTGACTTTATGAAGAAACATCAGGTGACTTTATTTAGAAACATCAGGTGACTTTATGAAGAAATATCACATGACTTTGTGAAGAAACATCACGTGACTTTATTTAGAAAAATCACGTGACTTTATTTAGAAACATCATGTGACTTTATGAAGAAACATCACGTGACATGAGAAATATCACGTGACTTTAAGAAGAAATACCACGTGACTTAATGAAGAAACATCAGGTGACTTTATGAAGAAACATCACGTGACTTTATGAAGAAACATCACATGACATTATGAAGAAACATCACATGACATTACGAAGAAACATCACGTGACTTTGTGAAGAAACATCACTTGACTTTATGAAGAAACATCACGTGACTTTATGAAGAAACATCACATGACATTATGAAGAAACATCACATGACGTTACGAAGAAACATCACGTGACTTTATGAAGAAACATCACGTGACTATGAAGAAACATCACGTGACTTTAGAAACATCACGTGACTTTATGAAGAAATATCACGTGACTTTATGAAGAAACATCACGTGACTGTATTTAGAAACATCACCTGATTTTAAGAAACATCACGTGACAATGAAAAAACATCACATGACTTTCGAAATATCACGTGACTTTATGAAGAAATATCACGTGACTTTCAGAAGAAACATCACGTGTCTTTATGAAGAAACATCACGTGACTGTATTTAGAAACATCACCTGACTTTAACAAACATCACTTGACTTTATTAAGAAATTTCACGTGACCTTATGAAGAAACATCATGTGACTTTATGAAGAAACATCACCTGACTTTAAGAAACATCACGTGACTATGAAAAAACATCACGTGACTTTTGAAATATCATGTGACTTTATGAAGAAATATCACGTGACTTTATGAAGAAACATCAGGTGACTTTATGAAGAAACATCAGGTGACTTTATGAAGAAACATCGCGTGACTTTATGAAGAAACATCACGTGACATTATGAAGAAACATCACATGACCTTATAAAGAAACATCACGTGACTTTATGAAGAAACATCACGTGACTGTATTTAGAAACATCACCTGACTTTAAGAAACATCACGTGACTTCATGAAGAAACATCAGGTGACTTTATTTAGAAACATCAGGTGACTTTATGAAGAAATATCATCAGACTTTATGAAGAAATATCACGTGACTTTGGAAATATCAGGTGACTTTATTTAGAAACATCAGGTGACTTTATTTAGAAACATCACGTGACTTTATGAAGAAACATCACCTGACTTTCAGAAACATCACCTGACTATGAAGAAACATCACGTGACTCTAGAAATATCACGTGACTTTATTTAGAAACATCACGTGACTTTATTTAGAAACATCACGTGACTTTACAAACATCAGGTGACTTTATGAAGAAACATCACGTGACTTTATGAAGAAATATCACGTGACTTTTTGAAGAAACATCAGGTGACTTTATGAAGAAACATCAGGTGACTTTAAGAAACATCACGTGACTTTATTAAGAAACATCAAGTGACTTTAAGAAACATCACCTGACTATGAAGAAACATCACGTGACTTTAGAAATATCACGTGACTTTATTTAGAAACATCAGGTTACTTTATGAAGAAACATCACGTGACTTTATGAAGAAACATCACGTGACTTTATGAAGAAACATCACGTGACTTCAGAAATATCACGTGACTTTACGAAGAAACATCACGTGACTTTATTTAGAAACATCACGTGACTTTATGAAGAAATATCACGTGACTTTATGAAGAAACATCAGGTGACTTTATGAAGAAACATCATGTGACTTTATGAAGAAACATCACGTGACATTATGAAGAAACATCACATGACTGTATTTAGAAACATCACCTGACTTTATGAAGAAACATCTGGTGACTTTATTTAGAAACATCAGGTGACTTTATGAAGAAATATCACATGACTTTAGAAATATCAGGTGACTTTATTTAGAAATATCACGTGACTTTTTGAAGAAACATCAGGTGACTTTATGAAGAAACATCACCTGACTTTATGAAGAAATATCACTTGACTTTCTGAAGAAACATCACCTGACTTTAAGAAACATCACCTGACTATGAAGAAACATCATGTGACTTTAGAAATATCACGTGACTTTATTTAGAAAGATCACGTGACTTTATTTAGAAACATCACGTGACTTTATTTGGAAACATCACGTGACTTTATGAAGAAACATCACATGACTTTATGAAGAAACATCAGGTGACTTTATGAAGAAACATCACGTGACTTTAGAAATATCACTTGACTTTATGAAGAAACATCAGGTGACTTTAGTTAGAAACATCAGGTGACTTTATTAAGAAACATCACGTGACATGAGAAATATCACGTGACTTTATGAAGAAACATCAGGTGACTTTATGAAGAAACATCACGTGACTTCATGAAGAAACATCAGGTGACTTTATGAAGAAACATCACGTGACTTCATGAAGAAACATCAGGTGACATTATGAAGAAACATCACATGACATTATGAAGAAACATCACATGACTTTATGAAGAAATATCACATTACTTTGTGAAGAAACATCACGTGACTTTATTTAGAAACATCACGTGACTTTATGAAGAAACATCACGTGACTTTATGACGAAACATCACGTGACTTTAGAAACATCAGGTGACTTTATGAAGAAACATCACGTGACTTTATGAAGAAATATCACGTGACTTTATGAAGAAACATCAGGTGACTTCATGAAGAAAAATCACGTGACTTTATGAAGAAACATCACGTGACATTATGAAGAAACATCACATGACGTTAAGAAGAAACATCACGTGACTTTATGAAGAAACATCACGTGACTGTATTTAGAAACATCACCTGACTTGAAGAAACATCACCTGACTTTATTAAGAAACATCCTCTGACATTAAGAAACATCACCTGACTATGAAGAAACATCAGGTGACTTTATTTAGAAACATCACGCGACTTTATGAGGAAACATCACCTGACTTTAAGAAACATCACCTGACTATGAAGAAACATCACGTGACTTTAGAAACATCAGGTGACTTTATTTAGAAACATCACGTGACTTCAGAAATATCACGTGACTTTATTTAGAAACATCACGTGACTTTATTTAGAAACATCACGTGACTTTATGAAGAAACATCAGGTGACTTTATTTAGAAACATCAGGTGACTTTATGAAGAAATATCACATGACTTTAGAAATATCAGGTGATTTAATTTAGAAACATCACGTGACTTTATGAAGAAACATCAGGTGACTTTATGAAGAAACATCACGTGACTTTATGAGGAAACATCACCTGACTTTAAGAAACATCACCTGACTATGAAGAAACATCACGTGACTTTAGAAACATCAGGTGACTTTATTTAGAAACATCACGCGACTTTATGAGGAAACATCACCTGACTTTAAGAAACATCACCTGACTATGAAGAAACATCACGTGACTTTAGAAACATCAGGTGACTTTATTTAGAAACATCACGTGACTTCAGAAATATCACGTGACTTTAAGAAACATCACGTGACTTTATGAAGAAACATCACGTGACTGTATTTAGAAACATCACCTGACTTGAAGAAACATCACCTGACTTTATTAAGAAACATCCTCTGACATTAAGAAACATCACCTGACTATGAAGAAACATCAGGTGACTTTATTTAGAAACATCACGCGACTTTATGAGGAAACATCACCTGACTTTAAGAAACATCACCTGACTATGAAGAAACATCACGTGACTTTAGAAACATCAGGTGACTTTATTTAGAAACATCACGTGACTTCAGAAATATCACGTGACTTTATTTAGAAACATCACGTGACTTTATTTAGAAACATCACGTGACTTTATGAAGAAACATCAGGTGACTTTATTTAGAAACATCAGGTGACTTTATGAAGAAATATCACATGACTTTAGAAATATCAGGTGACTTTATTTAGAAACATCACGTGACTTTATGAAGAAACATCAGGTGACTTTATGAAGAAACATCACGTGACTTTATGAAGAAACATCACGTGACTTTACGAAGAAACATCATGTGACTTTATGAAGAAACATCACGTGACTTTATGAAGAAACATCACGTGACTTTATGAAGAGACATCACGTGACTTTACGACGAAACATCAGGTGACTTTACGAAGAAACATCAGGTGACTTTACTAAGAAACATCAGGTGACTTTACGAAGAAACATCACGTGACTTTATTTAGAAACATCATGTGACTTTATGAAGAGACATCACGTGACTTTATGAAGAGACATCACGTGACTTTATGACGAAACATCACGTGACTTTATGAAGAAATATCATGTGACTTTATGAAGAAACATCAGGTGACTTTATGAAGAAACATCATGTGACTTTACGAAGAAACATCATGTGACTTTACGAAGAAACATCACCTGACTTTAAGAAACATCACCTGACTATGAAGAAACATGACGTGACTTTATTTGGAAACATCACGTGACTTTATGAAGAAACATCACATGACTTTATGAAGAAACATCAGGTGACTTTATGAAGAAACATCACGTGACTTTACGAAGAAACATCATGTGACTTTATGAAGAAACATCACGTGACTTTATGAAGAAACATCACGTGACTTTATGAAGAGACATCACGTGACTTTACGACGAAACATCAGGTGACTTTACGAAGAAACATCAGGTGACTTTACTAAGAAACATCAGGTGACTTTACGAAGAAACATCACGTGACTTTATTTAGAAACATCATGTGACTTTATGAAGAGACATCACGTGACTTTATGAAGAGACATCACGTGACTTTATGACGAAACATCACGTGACTTTATGAAGAAATATCATGTGACTTTATGAAGAAACATCAGGTGACTTTATGAAGAAACATCACGTGACTGTATTTAGAAACATCACCTGACTTTAAGAAACATCACCTGACTTTATTAAGAAACATCCTCTGACATTAAGAAACATCACCTGACAATGAAGAAACATCACGTGACTTTAGAAATATAACGTGACTTTATTTAGAAACATCACGCGACTTTATGAGGAAACATCACCTGACTTTAAGAAACATCACCTGACTATGAAGAAACATCACGTGACTTTAGAAACATCAGGTGACTTTATTTAGAAACATCACGTGACTTCAGAAATATCACGTGACTTTATTTAGAAACATCACGTGACTTTATTTAGAAACATCACGTGACTTTATGAAGAAATATCACGTGACTTTATGAAGAAACATCAGGTGACTTTATGAAGAAACATCACGTGACCTTACGAAGAAACATCACGTGACTTTGTGAAGAAACATCACATGACTGTATTTAGAAACATCAGGTGACTTTATGAAGAAATATCACATGACTTTGGAAATATCAGGTGACTTTATTTAGAAACATCACGTGACTTTATGAAGAAACATCTGGTGACTTTATGAAGAAACATCACGTGACTTTATGAAGAAATATCACGTGACTTTACGAAGAAACATCACCTGACTTTAAGAAACATCACCTGACTATGAAGAAACATCACGTGACTTTATTTGGAAACATCACGTGACTTTATGAAGAAACATCACATGACTTTATGAAGAAACATCAGGTGACTTTATGAAGAAACATCACGTGACTTTATGAAGAAACATCACGTGACTTTATGAAGAGACATCACTTGACTTTATGAAGAAACATCACCTGACTATGAAGAAACATCACGTGACTGTATTTAGAAACATCATGTGACTTTAAGAAACATCACGTGACTTTATGAAGAAACATCACTTGACTTTATGAAGAAACATCACCTGACTTTAAGAAACATCACGTGACTTTATGAAGAAACATCACGTGACTTTAGAAATATCACGTGACTTTATTTAGAAACATCACGTGACTTTATTTAGAAACATCACGTGACTTTATGAAGAAACATTAGGTGACTTTATTTAGAAACATGAGGTGACTTTATGAAGAAATATCACGTGACTTTAAGAAACATCACCTGACTATGAAGAAACATCACGTGACTTTAGAAATATCACGTGACTTTATGAAGAAACATCACGTGACTGTATTTAGAAACATCACCTGACTTTAAGAAACATCACGTGACTTTATTAAGAAACATCACGTGACTTTACGAAGAAACATCACCTGACTTTAAGAAACATCACGTGACTTTATGAAGAAACATCACTTGACTTTATGAAGAAACATCACCTGACTTTAAGAAACATCACGTGACTTTATGAAGAAACATCACGTGACTTTAGAAATATCACGTGACTTTATTTAGAAACATCACGTGACTTTATTTAGAAACATCACGTGACTTTATGAAGAAACATTAGGTGACTTTATTTAGAAACATCAGGTGACTTTATGAAGAAATATCACATGACTTTAAGAAACATCACCTGACTATGAAGAAACATCACGTGACTTTAGAAATATCACGTGACTTTATGAAGAAACATCACGTGACTGTATTTAGAAACATCACCTGACTTTAAGAAACATCACCTGACTTTATTAAGAAACATCACGTGACTTTACGAAGAAACATCACCTGACTTTAAGAAACATCACCTGACTATGAAGAAACATCACGTGACTTTAGAAATATCACGTGACTTAATTTAGAAACATCACGTGACTTCATGAAGAAACATCAGGTGACTTTATTTAGAAACATCAGGTGACTTTATGAAGAAATATCATCAGACTTTATGAAGAAATATCACGTGACTTTGGAAATATCAGGTGACTTTATTTAGAAACATCAGGTGACTTTATTTAGAAACATCACGTGACTTTATGAAGAAACATCACCTGACTTTCAGAAACATCACCTGACTATGAAGAAACATCACGTGACTTTATGAAGAAACATCACGTGACTGTATTTAGAAACATCACCTGACTTTAACAAACATCACTTGACTTTATTAAGAAATTTCACGTGACCTTATGAAGAAACATCATGTGACTTTATGAAGAAACATCACCTGACTTTAAGAAACATCACGTGACTATGAAGAAACATCACGTGACTTTAGAAATATCACGTGACTTTATTTAGAAACATCACGTGACTTCATGAAGAAACATCAGGTGACTTTATGAAGAAACATCACCTGACTTTAAGAAACATCACCTGACTATGAAGAAACATCACGTGACTTTAGAAATATCACGTGACTTTATTTAGAAACATCACGTGACTTCATGAAGAAACATCAGGTGACTTTATTTAGAAACATCAGGTGACTTTATGAAGAAACATCAGGTGACTTTATTTAGAAACATCAGGTGACTTTATTTAGAAACATCACATGACTTTATGAAGAAACATCACCCGACTTTCAGAAACATCACCTGACTATGAAGAAACATCACATGACTTTATGAAGAAACATCACCCGACTTTCAGAAACATCACCTGACTATGAAGAAACATCACGTGACTTTAGAAACATCACGTGACTTTATTTAGAAACATCACGTGACTTTATGAAGAAACATCAGGTGACTTTATTTAGAAACATCAGGTGACTTTATGAAAAAATATCACGTGACTTTGTGAAGAAACATCACGTGACTTTATTTAGAAAAATCACGTGACTTTATTTAGAAACATCATGTGACTTTATGAAGAAACATCACGTGACATGAGAAATATCACGTGACTTTAAGAAGAAATACCACGTGACTTAATGAAGAAACATCAGGTGACTTTATGAAGAAACATCACGTGACTTTATGAAGAAACATCACATGACATTATGAAGAAACATCACATGACGTTACGAAGAAACATCACGTGACTTTGTGAAGAAACATCACTTGACTTTATGAAGAAACATCACGTGACTTTATGAAGAAACATCACATGACATTATGAAGAAACATCACATGACGTTACGAAGAAATATCACGTGACTTTATGAAGAAACATCACGTGACTATGAAGAAACATCACGTGACTTTAGAAACATCACGTGACTTTATGAAGAAACATCACGTGACTGTATTTAGAAACATCACCTGATTTTAAGAAACATCACGTGACAATGAAAAAACATCACATGACTTTCGAAATATCACGTGACTTTATGAAGAAATATCACGTGACTTTCAGAAGAAACATCACGTGTCTTTATGAAGAAACATCACGTGACTGTATTTAGAAACATCACCTGACTTTAACAAACATCACTTGACTTTATTAAGAAATTTCACGTGACCTTATGAAGAAACATCATGTGACTTTATGAAGAAACATCACCTGACTTTAAGAAACATCACGTGACTATGAAAAAACATCACGTGACTTTTGAAATATCATGTGACTTTATGAAGAAATATCACGTGACTTTATGAAGAAACATCAGGTGACTTTATGAAGAAACATCGCGTGACTTTATGAAGAAACATCACGTGACATTATGAAGAAACATCACATGACCTTATAAAGAAACATCACGTGACTTTATGAAGAAACATCACGTGACTGTATTTAGAAACATCACCTGACTTTAAGAAACATCACGTGACTTTATGAAGAAACATCACTTGACTTTATGAAGAAACATCACCTGACTTTAAGAAACATCACGTGACTTTATGAAGAAACATCACGTGACTTTAGAAATATCACGTGACTTTATTTAGAAACATCACGTGACTTTATTTAGAAACATCACGTGACTTTATGAAGAAACATTAGGTGACTTTATTTAGAAACATCAGGTGACTTTATGAAGAAATATCACGTGACTTTAAGAAACATCACCTGACTATGAAGAAACATCACGTGACTTTAGAAATATCACGTGACTTTATGAAGAAACATCACGTGACTGTATTTAGAAACATCACCTGACTTTAAGAAACATCACGTGACTTTATTAAGAAACATCACGTGACTTTACGAAGAAACATCACGTGACTTTATTAAGAAACATCACGTGACTTTACGAAGAAACATCACCTGACTTTAAGAAACATCACGTGACTTTATGAAGAAACATCACGTGACTGTATTTAGAAACATCACCTGACTTTAAGAAACATCACCTGACTTTATTAAGAAACATCAGGTGACTTTATGAAGAAATATCATCAGATTTTATGAAGAAATATCACGTGACTTTGGAAATATCAGGTGACTTTATTTAGAAACATCAGGTGACTTTATTTAGAAACATCACGTGACTTTATGAAGAAACATCACCTGACTTTCAGAAACATCACCTGACTATGAAGAAACATCACGTGACTTTAGAAATATCACGTGACTTTATTTAGAAACATCACGTGACTTTATTTAGAAACATCACGTGACTTTACAAACATCAGGTGACTTTATGAAGAAACATCACGTGACTTTATGAAGAAATATCACGTGACTTTTTGAAGAAACATCAGGTGACTTTATGAAGAAACATCAGGTGACTTTAAGAAACGTCACGTGACTTTATTAAGAAACATCACGTGACTTTAAGAAACATCACCTGACTATGAAGAAACATCACGTGACTTTAGAAATATCACGTGACTTTATTTAGAAACATCAGGTTACTTTATGAAGAAACATCACGTGACTTTATGAAGAAACATCACGTGACTTTATGAAGAAACATCACGTGACTTCAGAAATATCACGTGACTTTACGAAGAAACATCACGTGACTTTATTTAGAAACATCACGTGACTTTATGAAGAAATATCACGTGACTTTATGAAGAAACATCAGGTGACTTTATGAAGAAACATCATGTGACTTTATGAAGAAACATCACGTGACATTATGAAGAAACATCACATGACTGTATTTAGAAACATCACCTGACTTTATGAAGAAACATCAGGTGACTTTATTTAGAAACATCAGGTGACTTTATGAAGAAATATCACATGACTTTAGAAATATCAGGTGACTTTATTTAGAAATATCACGTGACTTTTTGAAGAAACATCAGGTGACTTTATGAAGAAACATCACATGACTGTATTTAGAAACATCACCTGACTTTATGAAGAAACATCAGGTGACTTTATTTAGAAACATCAGGTGACTTTATGAAGAAACATCACATGACTTTAGAAATATCAGGTGACTTTATTTAGAAATATCACGTGACTTTTTGAAGAAACATCAGGTGACTTTATGAAGAAACATCACCTGACTTTATGAAGAAATATCACTTGACTTTCTGAAGAAACATCACCTGACTTTAAGAAACATCACCTGACTATGAAGAAACATCATGTGACTTTAGAAATATCACGTGACTTTATTTAGAAAGATCACGTGACTTTATTTAGAAACATCACGTGACTTTATTTGGAAACATCACGTGACTTTATGAAGAAACATCACATGACTTTATGAAGAAACATCAGGTGACTTTATGAAGAAACATCACGTGACTTTAGAAATATCACTTGACTTTATGAAGAAACATCAGGTGACTTTATTTAGAAACATCAGGTGACTTTAAGAAGAAATATCACGTGACTTTGTGAAGAAACATCACGTGACTTTATTTAGAAACATCACGTGACTTTATGAAGAAACATCACGTGACTTTATTTAGAAAAATCACGTGACTTTATTTAGAAACATCATGTGACTTTATGAAGAAACATCACGTGACTTTAGAAATATCAGGTGACTTTATTTAGAAACATCAGGTGACTTTATTAAGAAACATCACGTGACATGAGAAATATCACGTGACTTTATGAAGAAACATCAGGTGACTTTATGAAGAAACATCACGTGACTTCATGAAGAAACATCAGGTGACTTTATGATGAAACATCACGTGACTTCATGAAGAAACATCAGGTGACATTATGAAGAAACATCACATGACATTATGAAGAAACATCACATGACTTTATGAAGAAATATCTCATTACTTTGTGAAGAAACATCACGTGACTTTATTTAGAAACATCACGTGACTTTATGAAGAAACATCACGTGACTTTATGACGAAACATCACGTGACTTTAGAAACATCAGGTGACTTTATGAAGAAACATCACGTGACTTTATGAAGAAATATCACGTGACTTTATGAAGAAACATCAGGTGACTTCATGAAGAAACATCACATGACGTTAAGAAGAAACATCACGTGACTTTATGAAGAAACATCACCTGACTGTATTTAGAAACATCACCTGACTTGAAGAAACATCACCTGACTTTATTAAGAAACATCCTCTGACATTAAGAAACATCACCTGACTATGAAGAAACATCACGTGACTTTAGAAATATAACGTGACTTTACTTAGAAACATCACGCGACTTTATGAGGAAACATCACCTGACTTTAAGAAACATCACCTGACGATTAAGAAACATCACGTGACTTTAGAAACATCAGGTGACTTTATTTAGAAACATCACGTGACTTCAGAAATATCACGTGACTTTATTTAGAAACATCACGTGACTTTATTTAGAAACATCACGTGACTTTATGAAGAAACATCAGGTGACTTTATTTAGAAACATCAGGTGACTTTATGAAGAAACATCAGGTGACTTTATGAAGAAACATCACGTGACTTTATGAAGAAATATCACGTGACTTTACGAAGAAACATCACCTGACTTTAAGAAACATCACCTGACTATGAAGAAACATCACGTGACTTTATTTGGAAACATCACGTGACTTTATGAAGAAACATCACATGACTTTATGAAGAAACATCAGGTGACTTTATGAAGAAACATCACGTGACTTTATGAAGAAACATCATGTGACTTTATGAAGAAACATCACGTGACTTTATGAAGAAACATCACGTGACTTTATGAAGAGACATCACGTGACTTTACGACGAAACATCAGGTGACTTTACGAAGAAACATCAGGTGACTTTACGAAGAAACATCAGGTGACTTTACGAAGAAACATCACGTGACTTTATTTAGAAACATCATGTGACTTCAGAAATATCACGTGACTTTATTTAGAAACATCACGTGACTTTATTTAGAAACATCACGTGACTTTATGAAGAAATATCACGTGACTTTATGAAGAAACATCAGGTGACTTTATGAAGAAACATCACGTGACCTTACGAAGAAACATCACGTGACTTTATGAAGAAACATCACATGACTGTATTTAGAAACATCACCTGACTTTATGAAGAAACATCAGGTGACTTTATTTAGAAACATCAGGTGACTTTATGAAGAAATATCACATGACTTTGGAAATATCAGGTGACTTTATTTAGAAACATCACGTGACTTTATGAAGAAACATCAGGTGACTTTATGAAGAAACATCACCTGACTTTAAGAAACATCACCTGACTATGAAGAAACATCACGTGACTTTATTTGGAAACATCACGTGACTTTATGAAGAAACATCACATGACTTTATGAAGAAACATCAGGTGACTTTATGAAGAAACATCACGTGACTTTATGAAGAAACATCATGTGACTTTATGAAGAAACATCACGTGACTTTATGAAGAAACATCACGTGACTTTATGAAGAGACATCACGTGACTTTATGAAGAAATATCACGTGACTTTATGAAGAAACATCAGGTGACTTTATGAAGAAACATCACGTGACCTTACGAAGAAACATCACGTGACTTTATGAAGAAACATCACATGACTGTATTTAGAAACATCACCTGACTTTATGAAGAAACATCAGGTGACTTTATTTAGAAACATCAGGTGACTTTATGAAGAAATATCACATGACTTTGGAAATATCAGGTGACTTTATTTAGAAACATCACGTGACTTTATGAAGAAACATCAGGTGACTTTATGAAGAAACATCACCTGACTTTAAGAAACATCACCTGACTATGAAGAAACATCACGTGACTTTATTTGGAAACATCACGTGACTTTATGAAGAAACATCATATGACTTTATGAAGAAACATCAGGTGACTTTATGAAGAAACATCACGTGACTTTATGAAGAAACATCATGTGACTTTATGAAGAAACATCACGTGACTTTATGAAGAAACATCACGTGACTTTATGAAGAGACATCACGTGACTTTACGACGAAACATCAGGTGACTTTACGAAGAAACATCAGGTGACTTTACGAAGAAACATCAGGTGACTTTACGAAGAAACATCACGTGACTTTATTTAGAAACATCATGTGACTTTATGAAGAGACATCACGTGACTTTATGAAGAGACATCACGTGACTTAATGACGAAACATCACGTGACTTTATGAAGAAATATCATGTGACTTTATTTAGAAACATCACGTGACTTTATGAAGAAACATCAGGTGACTTTATTTAGAAACATCAGGTGACTTTATGAAGAAACATCAGGTGACTTTATGAAGAAACATCACGTGACTTTATGAAGAAATATCACGTGACTTTACGAAGAAACATCACCTGACTTTAAGAAACATCACCTGACTATGAAGAAACATCACGTGACTTTATTTGGAAACATCACGTGACTTTATGAAGAAACATCACATGACTTTATGAAGAAACATCAGGTGACTTTATGAAGAAACATCACGTGACTTTATGAAGAAACATCATGTGACTTTATGAAGAAACATCACGTGACTTTATGAAGAAACATCACGTGACTTTATGAAGAGACATCACGTGACTTTACGACGAAACATCAGGTGACTTTACGAAGAAACATCAGGTGACTTTACGAAGAAACATCAGGTGACTTTACGAAGAAACATCACGTGACTTTATTTAGAAACATCATGTGACTTCAGAAATATCACGTGACTTTATTTAGAAACATCACGTGACTTTATTTAGAAACATCACGTGACTTTATGAAGAAATATCACGTGACTTTATGAAGAAACATCAGGTGACTTTATGAAGAAACATCACGTGACCTTACGAAGAAACATCACGTGACTTTATGAAGAAACATCACATGACTGTATTTAGAAACATCACCTGACTTTATGAAGAAACATCAGGTGACTTTATTTAGAAACATCAGGTGACTTTATGAAGAAATATCACATGACTTTGGAAATATCAGGTGACTTTATTTAGAAACATCACGTGACTTTATGAAGAAACATCAGGTGACTTTATGAAGAAACATCACCTGACTTTAAGAAACATCACCTGACTATGAAGAAACATCACGTGACTTTATTTGGAAACATCACGTGACTTTATGAAGAAACATCACATGACTTTATGAAGAAACATCAGGTGACTTTATGAAGAAACATCACGTGACTTTATGAAGAAACATCATATGACTTTATGAAGAAACATCACGTGACTTTATGAAGAAACATCACGTGACTTTATGAAGAGACATCACGTGACTTTATGAAGAAATATCACGTGACTTTATGAAGAAACATCAGGTGACTTTATGAAGAAACATCACGTGACCTTACGAAGAAACATCACGTGACTTTATGAAGAAACATCACATGACTGTATTTAGAAACATCACCTGACTTTATGAAGAAACATCAGGTGACTTTATTTAGAAACATCAGGTGACTTTATGAAGAAATATCACATGACTTTGGAAATATCAGGTGACTTTATTTAGAAACATCACGTGACTTTATGAAGAAACATCAGGTGACTTTATGAAGAAACATCACCTGACTTTAAGAAACATCACCTGACTATGAAGAAACATCACGTGACTTTATTTGGAAACATCACGTGACTTTATGAAGAAACATCATATGACTTTATGAAGAAACATCAGGTGACTTTATGAAGAAACATCACGTGACTTTATGAAGAAACATCATGTGACTTTATGAAGAAACATCACGTGACTTTATGAAGAAACATCACGTGACTTTATGAAGAGACATCACGTGACTTTACGACGAAACATCAGGTGACTTTACGAAGAAACATCAGGTGACTTTACGAAGAAACATCAGGTGACTTTACGAAGAAACATCACGTGACTTTATTTAGAAACATCATGTGACTTTATGAAGAGACATCACGTGACTTTATGAAGAGACATCACGTGACTTAATGACGAAACATCACGTGACTTTATGAAGAAATATCATGTGACTTTATGAAGAAACATCAGGTGACTTTATGAAGAAACATCACGTGACTTTATTTAGAAACATCACGTGACTTTATGAAGAAACCTCACCTGATTTTACTTAGAAACATCACATGACTTTATTTAGAAAAATCATGTGACTTTATTTAGAAACATCATGTGACTTTATGAAGAAACATCACGTGACTTTAGAAATATCAGGTGACTTTATTTAGAAACATCAGGTGACTTTATTAAGAAACATCAAGTGACATGAGAAATATCACGTGACTTTATGAAGAAACATCACGTGACTTTATTTAGAAACGTCACGTGAGTTTATGAAGAAATACCACGTGACTTTATGAAGAAACATCAGGTGACTTTATGAAGAAACATCACGTGACTTTATGAAGAAACATCACGTGACATTATGAAGAGACATCACGTGACTTTACGACGAAACATCAGGTGACTTTACGAAGAAACATCAGGTGACTTTATGACGAAACATCAGGTGACTTTACGAAGAAACATCAGGTGACTTTACGAAGAAACATCAGGTGACTTTACGAAGAAACATCACGTGACTTTATTTAGAAACATCATGTGACTTTATGAAGAGACATCACGTGACTTTATGAAGAGACATCACGTGACTTTATGACGAAACATCACGTGACTTTATGAAGAAATATCATGTGACTTTATGAAGAAACATCAGGTGACTTTATGAAGAAACATCATGTGACTTTATTTAGAAACATCACGTGACTTTATGAAGAAACCTCACCAATTTTACTTAGAAACATCACATGACTTTATTTAGAAAAATCATGTGACTTTATTTAGAAACATCATGTGACTTTAGAAATATCAGGTGACTTTATTTAGAAACATCAGGTGACTTTATTAAGAAACATCACGTGAAATGAGAAATATCACATGACTTTATGAAGAAACATCACGTGACTTTATTTAGAAACGTCACGTG
This sequence comes from Embiotoca jacksoni, assembly GCF_022577435.1. Classification (NCBI taxonomy): domain Eukaryota; kingdom Metazoa; phylum Chordata; class Actinopteri; family Embiotocidae; genus Embiotoca; species Embiotoca jacksoni. The sequence goes on along the minus strand of NW_027185307.1, from coordinate 36,608 downwards.
AGTTTATGAAGAAATACCACGTGACTTTATGAAGAAACATCAGGTGACTTTATGAAGAAACATCACGTGACTTTACGACGAAACATCAGGTGACTTTACGAAGAAACATCAGGTGACTTTACGAAGAAACATCAGGTGACTTTATTAAGAAACATCACGTGACATGAGAAATATCACGTGACTTTATGAAGAAACATCACGTGACTTTATTTAGAAACGTCACGTGAGTTTATGAAGAAATACCACGTGACTTTATGAAGAAACATCAGGTGACTTTATGAAGAAACATCACGTGACTTTACGACGAAACATCAGGTGACTTTACGAAGAAACATCAGGTGACTTTACGAAGAAACATCACGTGACTTTATTTAGAAACATCATGTGACTTTATGAAGAGACATCACGTGACTTTATGAAGAGACATCACGTGACTTTATGACGAAACATCACGTGACTTTATGAAGAAATATCATGTGACTTTATGAAGAAACATCAGGTGACTTTATGAAGAAACATCATGTGACTTTATTTAGAAACATCACGTGACTTTATGAAGAAACCTCACCAATTTTACTTAGAAACATCACATGACTTTATTTAGAAAAATCATGTGACTTTATTTAGAAACATCATGTGACTTTAGAAATATCAGGTGACTTTATTTAGAAACATCAGGTGACTTTATTAAGAAACATCACGTGAAATGAGAAATATCACATGACTTTATGAAGAAACATCACGTGACTTTATTTAGAAACGTCACGTGAGTTTATGAAGAAATACCACGTGACTTTATGAAGAAACATCAGGTGACTTTATGAAGAAACATCACGTGACTTTATGAAGAAACATCACGTGACATTATGAAGAAACATCACATGACGTTACGAAGAAACATCACGAGACTTTATGAAGAAACATCACGTGACTGTATTTAGAAACATCACCTGACTTTAAGAAACATCACCTGACTTTATTAAGAAACATCACCTGACATTAAGAAACATCACCTGACTATGAAGAAACATCACGTGACTTTACGAAGAAACATCAGGTGACTTTATGAAGAAATATCACATGACTTTGTGAAGAAACATCAGGTGACTTTATTTAGAAACATCATGTGACTTTATGAAGAAACATCACGTGACTTTAGAAATATCAGGTGACTTTATTTAGAAACATCAGGTGACTTTATTAAGAAACATCACGTGACATGAGAAATATCTCATGACGTTTCTAAATAAAGTCACGTGAGTTTATGAAGAAATACCACGTGACTTTATGAAGAAACATCAGGTGACTTTATGAAGAAACATCACGTGACTTTATGAAGAAACATCACGTGACATTATGAAGAAACATCACATGACATTACGAAGAAACATCACCTGACTTTATTAAGAAACATCACCTGACATTAAGAAACATCACCTGACTATGAAGAAACATCACGTGACTTTACGAAGAAACATCAGGTGACTTTATGAAGAAATATCACATGACTTTGTGAAGAAACATCAGGTGACTTTATTTAGAAACATCAGGTGACTTTATGAAGAAATATCACCTGACTTTGGAAATATCAGGTGACTTTATTTAGAAACATCACGTGACTTTATGAAGAAACATCAGGTGACTTTATGAAGAAACATCACGTGACTTTATGAAGAAATATCACGTGACTTTACGAAGAAACATCACCTGACTTTAAGAAACATCACCTGACTATGAAGAAACATCACGTGACTTTAGAAATATCACGTGACTTTATTTAGAAACATCACGTGACTTTATTTGGAAACATCACATGACTTTATGAAGAAACATCAGGTGACTTTATGAAGAAACATCACGTGACTTTATGAAGAAACATCATGTGACTTTATGAAGAAACATCACGTGACTTTATGAAGAAACATCACGTGACTTTATGAAGAGACATCACGTGACTTTACGACGAAACATCAGGTGACTTTACGAAGAAACATCAGGTGACTTTATGACGAAACATCAGGTGACTTTACGAAGAAACATCAGGTGACTTTACGAAGAAACATCAGGTGACTTTACGAAGAAATATCACGTGACTTTATTTAGAAACATCATGTGACTTTATGAAGAGACATCACGTGACTTTATGAAGAGACATCACGTGACTTTATGACGAAACATCACGTGACTTTATGAAGAAATATCATGTGACTTTATGAAGAAACATCAGGTGACTTTATGAAGAAACATCATGTGACTTTATTTAGAAACATCACGTGACTTTATGAAGAAACCTCACCAATTTTACTTAGAAACATCACATGACTTTATTTAGAAAAATCATGTGACTTTATTTAGAAACATCATGTGACTTTAGAAATATCAGGTGACTTTATTTAGAAACATCAGGTGACTTTATTAAGAAACATCACGTGAAATGAGAAATATCACGTGACTTTATGAAGAAACATCACGTCACTTTATTTAGAAACGTCACGTGAGTTTATGAAGAAATACCACGTGACTTTATGAAGAAACATCAGGTGACTTTATGAAGAAACATCACGTGACTTTATGAAGAAACATCACGTGACATTATGAAGAAACATCACATGACGTTACGAAGAAACATCACGTGACTTTATGAAGAAACATCACGTGACTGTATTTAGAAACATCACCTGACTTTAAGAAACATCACCTGACTTTATGAAGAAATATCACATGACTTTGTGAAGAAACATCACATGACTGTATTTAGAAACATCACTTGACTTTATGAAGAAATATCACGTGACTTTATGAAGAAACATCAGGTGACTTTATGAAGAAACATCACGTGACCTTACGAAGAAACATCACGTGACTTTATGAAGAAACATCACATGACTGTATTTAGAAACATCACCTGACTTTATGAAGAAACATCAGGTGACTTTATTTAGAAACATCAGGTGACTTTATGAAGAAATATCACATGACTTTGGAAATATCAGGTGACTTTATTTAGAAACATCACGTGACTTTATGAAGAAACATCAGGTGACTTTATGAAGAAACATCACGTGACTTTATGAAGAAATATCACGTGACTTTACGAAGAAACATCACCTGACTTTAAGAAACATCACCTGACTATGAAGAAACATCACGTGACTTTATTTGGAAACATCACGTGACTTTATGAAGAAACATCACATGACTTTATGAAGAAACATCAGGTGACTTTATGAAGAAACATCACGTGACTTTATGAAGAAACATCATGTGACTTTATGAAGAAACATCACGTGACTTTATGAAGAAACATCACGTGACTTTATGAAGAGACATCACGTGACTTTACGACGAAACATCAGGTGACTTTACGAAGAAACATCAGATGACTTTACGAAGAAACATCAGGTGACTTTACGAAGAAACATCACGTGACTTTATTTAGAAACATCATGTGACTTTATGAAGAGACATCACGTGACTTTACGAAGAGACATCACGTGACTTAATGACGAAACATCACGTGACTTTATGAAGAAATATCATGTGACTTTATGAAGAAACATCAGGTGACTTTATGAAGAAACATCATGTGACTTTATTTAGAAACATCACGTGACTTTATGAAGAAACCTCACCTGATTTTACTTAGAAACATCACATGACTTTATTTAGAAAAATCATGTGACTTTATTTAGAAACATCATGTGACTTTATGAAGAAACATCACGTGACTTTAGAAATATCAGGTGACTTTATTTAGAAACATCAGGTGACTTTATGAAGAAACATCACGTGACTTTATGAAGAAACATCACGTGACTTTATGAAGAAACATCACGTGACTTTATGAAGAAACATCACGTGACATTATGAAGAAACATCACATGACATTACGAAGAAACATCACGTGACTTTATGAAGAAACATCACGTGACTGTATTTAGAAACATCACCTGACTTTAAGAAACATCACCTGACTTTATTAAGAAACATCACCTGACATTAAGAAACATCACCTGACTATGAAGAAACATCACGTGACTTTACGAAGAAACATCAGGTGACTTTATGAAGAAATATCACATGACTTTGTGAAGAAACATCAGGTGACTTTATTTAGAAACATCAGGTGACTTTATGAAGAAATATCACATGACTTTAGAAATATCAGGTGACTTTATTTAGAAACATCACGTGACTTTATGAAGAAACATCAGGTGACTTTATGAAGAAACATCACGTGACTTTATGAAGAAATATCACGTGACTTTACGAAGAAACATCACCTGACTTTAAGAAACATCACCTGACTATGAAGAAACATCACGTGACTTTAGAAATATCACGTGACTTTATTTAGAAACATCACGTGACTTTATTTGGAAACATCACATGACTTTATGAAGAAACATCAGGTGACTTTATGAAGAAACATCACGTGACTTTATGAAGAAACATCATGTGACTTTATGAAGAAACATCACGTGACTTTATGAAGAAACATCACGTGACTTTATGAAGAGACATCACGTGACTTTACGACGAAACATCAGGTGACTTTACGAAGAAACATCAGGTGACTTTACGACGAAACATCAGGTGACTTTACGAAGAAACATCAGGTGACTTTACGAAGAAACATCAGGTGACTTTACGAAGAAACATCACGTGACTTTATTTAGAAACATCATGTGACTTTATGAAGAGACATCACGTGACTTTATGAAGAGACATGACGTGACTTTATGACGAAACATCACGTGACTTTATGAAGAAATATCATGTGACTTTATGAAGAAACATCAGGTGACTTTATGAAGAAACATCATGTGACTTTATTTAGAAACATCACGTGACTTTATGAAGAAACCTCACCTGATTTTACTTAGAAACATCACATGACTTTATTTAGAAAAATCATGTGACTTTATTTAGAAACATCATGTGACTTTATTTAGAAACATCATGTGACTTTATGAAGAAACATCACGTGACTTTAGAAATATCAGGTGACTTTATTTAGAAACATCAGGTGACTTTATGAAGAAACATCACGTGACTTTATGAAGAAACATCACGTGACTTTATGAAGAAACATCACGTGACTTTATGAAGAAACATCACGTGACATTATGAAGAAACATCACATGACATTACGAAGAAACATCACGTGACTTTATGAAGAAACATCACGTGACTGTATTTAGAAACATCACCTGACTTTAAGAAACATCACCTGACTTTATTAAGAAACATCACCTGACATTAAGAAACATCACCTGACTATGAAGAAACATCACGTGACTTTACGAAGAAACATCAGGTGACTTTATGAAGAAATATCACATGACTTTGTGAAGAAACATCAGGTGACTTTATTTAGAAACATCAGGTGACTTTATGAAGAAATATCACATGACTTTAGAAATATCAGGTGACTTTATTTAGAAACATCACGTGACTTTATGAAGAAACATCAGGTGACTTTATGAAGAAACATCACGTGACTTTATGAAGAAATATCACGTGACTTTACGAAGAAACATCACCTGACTTTAAGAAACATCACCTGACTATGAAGAAACATCACGTGACTTTAGAAATATCACGTGACTTTATTTAGAAACATCACGTGACTTTATTTGGAAACATCACATGACTTTATGAAGAAACATCAGGTGACTTTATGAAGAAACATCACGTGACTTTATGAAGAAACATCATGTGACTTTATGAAGAAACATCACGTGACTTTATGAAGAAACATCACGTGACTTTATGAAGAGACATCACGTGACTTTACGACGAAACATCAGGTGACTTTACGAAGAAACATCAGGTGACTTTACGACGAAACATCAGGTGACTTTACGAAGAAACATCAGGTGACTTTACGAAGAAACATCAGGTGACTTTACGAAGAAACATCACGTGACTTTATTTAGAAACATCATGTGACTTTATGAAGAGACATCACGTGACTTTATGGAGAGACATCACGTGACTTTATGACGAAACATCACGTGACTTTATGAAGAAATATCATGTGACTTTATGAAGAAACATCAGGTGACTTTATGAAGAAACATCATGTGACTTTATTTAGAAACATCACGTGACTTTATGAAGAAACCTCACCTGATTTTACTTAGAAACATCACATGACTTTATTTAGAAAAATCATGTGACTTTATTTAGAAACATCATGTGACTTTAGAAATATCAGGTGACTTTATTTAGAAACATCAGGTGACTTTATTAAGAAACATCACGTGAAATGAGAAATATCACGTGACTTTATGAAGAAACATCACGTGACTTTATTTAGAAACGTCACGTGAGTTTATGAAGAAATACCACGTGACTTTATGAAGAAACATCAGGTGACTTTATGAAGAAACATCACGTGACTTTATGAAGAAACATCACGTGACATTATGAAGAAACATCACATGACGTTACGAAGAAACATCACGTGACTTTATGAAGAAACATCACGTGACTGTATTTAGAAACATCACCTGACTTTAAGAAACATCACCTGACTTTATTAAGAAACATCACCTGACATTAAGAAACATCACCTGACTATGAAGAAACATCACGTGACTTTACGAAGAAACTTCAGGTGACTTTATGAAGAAATATCACATGACTTTGTGAAGAAACATCACATGACTGTATTTAGAAACATCACCTGACTTTATGAAGAAACATCAGGTGACTTTAATTAGAAACATCAGGTGACTTTATGAAGAAATATCACATGACTTTAGAAATATCAGGTGACTTTATTTAGAAACATCACGTGACTTTATGAAGAAACATCAGGTGACTTTATGAAGAAACATCACGTGACTTTATGAAGAAACATCACCTGACTATGAAGAAACATCACGTGACTTTAGAAATATCACGTGACTTTATTTAGAAACATCACGTGACTTTATTTGGAAACATCACATGACTTTATGAAGAAACATCACGTGACTTTATGAAGAAACATCACGTGACTTTATGAAGAAACATCATGTGACTTTATGAAGAAACATCACGTGACTTTATGAAGAAACATCACGTGACTTTATGAAGAGACATCACGTGACTTTACGACGAAACATCAGGTGACTTTACGAAGAAACATCAGGTGACTTTACGAAGAAACATCACGTGACTTTATTTAGAAACATCATGTGACTTTATGAAGAGACATCACGTGACTTTACGAAGAGACATCACGTGACTTAATGACGAAACATCACGTGACTTTATGAAGAAATATCATATGACTTTATGAAGAAACATCAGGTGACTTTATGAAGAAACATCATGTGACTTTATTTAGAAACATCACGTGACTTTATGAAGAAACCTCACCTGATTTTACTTAGAAACATCACATGACTTTATTTAGAAAAATCATGTGACTTTATTAAGAAACATCACGTGACATGAGAAATATCACGTGACTTTATGAAGAAACATCACGTGACTTTATTTAGAAACGTCACGTGAGTTTATGAAGAAATACCACGTGACTTTATGAAGAAACATCAGGTGAATTTATGAAGAAACATCACGTGACTTTATGAAGAAACATCACGTGACATTATGAAGAAACATCACATGACATTACGAAGAAACATCACGTGACTTTATGAAGAAACATCACGTGACTGTATTTAGAAACATCACCTGACTTTAAGAAACATCACCTGACTTTATTAAGAAACATCACCTGACATTAAGAAACATCACCTGACTATGAAGAAACATCACGTGACTTTACGAAGAAACATCAGGTGACTTTATGAAGAAATATCACATGACTTTGTGAAGAAACATCAGGTGACTTTATTTAGAAACATCAGGTGACTTTATGAAGAAATATCACATGACTTTAGAAATATCAGGTGACTTTATTTAGAAACATCACGTGACTTTATGAAGAAACATCAGGTGACTTTATGAAGAAACATCACGTGACTTTATGAAGAAATATCACGTGACTTTACGAAGAAACATCACCTGACTTTAAGAAACATCACCTGACTATGAATAAACATCACGTGACTTTAGAAATATCACGTGACTTTATTTAGAAACATCACGTGACTTTATTTGGAAACATCACATGACTTTATGAAGAAACATCAGGTGACTTTATGAAGAAACATCACGTGACTTTATGAAGAAACATCATGTGACTTTATGAAGAAACATCACGTGACTTTATGAAGAAACATCACGTGACTTTATGAAGAGACATCACGTGACTTTACGACGAAACATCAGGTGACTTTACGAAGAAACATCAGGTGACTTTACGACGAAACATCAGGTGACTTTACGAAGAAACATCAGGTGACTTTACGAAGAAACATCAGGTGACTTTACGAAGAAACATCACGTGACTTTATTTAGAAACATCATGTGACTTTATGAAGAGACATCACGTGACTTTATGAAGAGACATCACGTGACTTTATGACGAAACATCACGTGACTTCATGAAGAAATATCATGTGACTTTATGAAGAAACATCAGGTGACTTTATGAAGAAACATCATGTGACTTTATTTAGAAACATCACGTGACTTTATGAAGAAACCGCACCTGATTTTACTTAGAAACATCAGATGACTTTATTTAGAAAAATCATGTGACTTTAGAAATATCAGGTGACTTTATTTAGAAACATCAGGTGACTTTATTAAGAAACATCACGTGAAATGAGAAATATCACGTGACTTTATGAAGAAACATCACGTGACTTTATTTAGAAACGTCACGTGAGTTTATGAAGAAATACCACGTGACTTTATGAAGAAACATCAGGTGACTTTATGAAGAAACATCACGTGACTTTATGAAGAAACATCACGTGACATTATGAAGAAACATCACATGACGTTACGAAGAAACATCACGTGACTTTATGAAGAAACATCACGTGACTGTATTTAGAAACATCACCTGTCTTTAAGAAACATCACCTGACTTTATTAAGAAACATCACCTGACATTAAGAAACATCACCTGACTATGAAGAAACATCACGTGACTTTACGAAGAAACTTCAGGTGACTTTATGAAGAAATATCACATGACTTTGTGAAGAAACATCACATGACTGTATTTAGAAACATCACCTGACTTTATGAAGAAACATCAGGTGACTTTAATTAGAAACATCAGGTGACTTTATGAAGAAATATCACATGACTTTAGAAATATCAGGTGACTTTATTTAGAAACATCACGTGACTTTATGAAGAAACATCAGGTGACTTTATGAAGAAACATCACGTGACTTTATGAAGAAACATCACCTGACTATGAAGAAACATCACGTGACTTTATGAAGAGACATCACGTGACTTTACGACGAAACATCAGGTGACTTTACGAAGAAACATCAGGTGACTTTACGAAGAAACATCACGTGACTTTATTTAGAAACATCATGTGACTTTATGAAGAGACATCACGTGACTTTATGAAGAGACATCACGTGACTTTATGACGAAACATCACGTGACTTTATGAAGAAATATCATGTGACTTTATGAAGAAACATCAGGTGACTTTATGAAGAAACATCATGTGACTTTATTTAGAAACATCACGTGACTTTATGAAGAAACCTCACCTGATTTTACTTAGAAACATCACATGACTTTATTTAGAAAAATCATGTGACTTTATTTAGAAACATCATGTGACTTTAGAAATATCAGGTGACTTTATTTAGAAACATCAGGTGACTTTATTAAGAAACATCACGTGAAATGAGAAATATCACGTGACTTTATGAAGAAACATCACGTGACTTTATGAAGAAACATCATGTGACTTTATGAAGAAACATCACGTGACTTTATGAAGAAACATCACGTGACTTTATGAAGAGACATCACGTGACTTTACGACGAAACATCAGGTGACTTTACGAAGAAACATCAGGTGACTTTACGACGAAACATCAGGTGACTTTACGAAGAAACATCAGGTGACTTTACGAAGAAACATCAGGTGACTTTACGAAGAAACATCACGTGACTTTATTTAGAAACATCATGTGACTTTATGAAGAGACATCACGTGACTTTATGAAGAGACATGACGTGACTTTATGACGAAACATCACGTGACTTTATGAAGAAATATCATGTGACTTTTTGAAGAAACATCAGGTGACTTTATGAAGAAACATCATGTGACTTTATTTAGAAACATCACGTGACTTTATGAAGAAACCTCACCTGATTTTACTTAGAAACATCACATGACTTTATTTAGAAAAATCATGTGACTTTATTTAGAAACATCATGTGACTTTATTTAGAAACATCATGTGACTTTATGAAGAAACATCACGTGACTTTAGAAATATCAGGTGACTTTATTTAGAAACATCAGGTGACTTTATGAAGAAACATCACGTGACTTTATGAAGAAACATCACGTGACTTTATGAAGAAACATCACGTGACTTTATGAAGAAACATCACGTGACATTATGAAGAAACATCACATGACATTACGAAGAAACATCACGTGACTTTATGAAGAAACATCACGTGACTGTATTTAGAAACATCACCTGACTTTAAGAAACATCACCTGACTTTATTAAGAAACATCACCTGACATTAAGAAACATCACCTGACTATGAAGAAACATCACGTGACTTTACGAAGAAACATCAGGTGACTTTATGAAGAAATATCACATGACTTTGTGAAGAAACATCAGGTGACTTTATTTAGAAACATCAGGTGACTTTATGAAGAAATATCACATGACTTTAGAAATATCAGGTGACTTTATTTAGAAACATCACGTGACTTTATGAAGAAACATCAGGTGACTTTATGAAGAAACATCACGTGACTTTATGAAGAAACATCACGTGACTTTATGAAGAAACATCATGTGACTTTATGAAGAAACATCACGTGACTTTATGAAGAAACATCACGTGACTTTATGAAGAGACATCACGTGACTTTACGACGAAACATCAGGTGACTTTACGAAGAAACATCAGGTGACTTTACGACGAAACATCAGGTGACTTTACGAAGAAACATCAGGTGACTTTACGAAGAAACATCAGGTGACTTTACGAAGAAACATCACGTGACTTTATTTAGAAACATCATGTGACTTTATGAAGAGACATCACGTGACTTTATGGAGAGACATCACGTGACTTTATGACGAAACATCACGTGACTTTATGAAGAAATATCATGTGACTTTATGAAGAAACATCAGGTGACTTTATGAAGAAACATCATGTGACTTTATTTAGAAACATCACGTGACTTTATGAAGAAACCTCACCTGATTTTACTTAGAAACATCACATGACTTTATTTAGAAAAATCATGTGACTTTATTTAGAAACATCATGTGACTTTAGAAATATCAGGTGACTTTATTTAGAAACATCAGGTGACTTTATTAAGAAACATCACGTGAAATGAGAAATATCACGTGACTTTATGAAGAAACATCACGTGACTTTATTTAGAAACGTCACGTGAGTTTATGAAGAAATACCACGTGACTTTATGAAGAAACATCAGGTGACTTTATGAAGAAACATCACGTGACTTTATGAAGAAACATCACGTGACATTATGAAGAAACATCACATGACGTTACGAAGAAACATCACGTGACTTTATGAAGAAACATCACGTGACTGTATTTAGAAACATCACCTGACTTTAAGAAACATCACCTGACTTTATTAAGAAACATCACCTGACATTAAGAAACATCACCTGACTATGAAGAAACATCACGTGACTTTACGAAGAAACTTCAGGTGACTTTATGAAGAAATATCACATGACTTTGTGAAGAAACATCACATGACTGTATTTAGAAACATCACCTGACTTTATGAAGAAACATCAGGTGACTTTAATTAGAAACATCAGGTGACTTTATGAAGAAATATCACATGACTTTAGAAATATCAGGTGACTTTATTTAGAAACATCACGTGACTTTATGAAGAAACATCAGGTGACTTTATGAAGAAACATCACGTGACTTTATGAAGAAACATCACCTGACTATGAAGAAACATCACGTGACTTTAGAAATATCACGTGACTTTATTTAGAAACATCACGTGACTTTATTTGGAAACATCACATGACTTTATGAAGAAACATCACGTGACTTTATGAAGAAACATCACGTGACTTTATGAAGAAACATCATGTGACTTTATGAAGAAACATCACGTGACTTTATGAAGAAACATCACGTGACTTTATGAAGAGACATCACGTGACTTTACGACGAAACATCAGGTGACTTTACGAAGAAACATCAGGTGACTTTACGAAGAAACATCACGTGACTTTATTTAGAAACATCATGTGACTTTATGAAGAGACATCACGTGACTTTACGAAGAGACATCACGTGACTTAATGACGAAACATCACGTGACTTTATGAAGAAATATCATATGACTTTATGAAGAAACATCAGGTGACTTTATGAAGAAACATCATGTGACTTTATTTAGAAACATCACGTGACTTTATGAAGAAACCTCACCTGATTTTACTTAGAAACATCACATGACTTTATTTAGAAAAATCATGTGACTTTATTAAGAAACATCACGTGACATGAGAAATATCACGTGACTTTATGAAGAAACATCACGTGACTTTATTTAGAAACGTCACGTGAGTTTATGAAGAAATACCACGTGACTTTATGAAGAAACATCAGGTGAATTTATGAAGAAACATCACGTGACTTTATGAAGAAACATCACGTGACATTATGAAGAAACATCACATGACATTACGAAGAAACATCACGTGACTTTATGAAGAAACATCACGTGACTGTATTTAGAAACATCACCTGACTTTAAGAAACATCACCTGACTTTATTAAGAAACATCACCTGACATTAAGAAACATCACCTGACTATGAAGAAACATCACGTGACTTTACGAAGAAACATCAGGTGACTTTATGAAGAAATATCACATGACTTTGTGAAGAAACATCAGGTGACTTTATTTAGAAACATCAGGTGACTTTATGAAGAAATATCACATGACTTTAGAAATATCAGGTGACTTTATTTAGAAACATCACGTGACTTTATGAAGAAACATCAGGTGACTTTATGAAGAAACATCACGTGACTTTATGAAGAAATATCACGTGACTTTACGAAGAAACATCACCTGACTTTAAGAAACATCACCTGACTATGAATAAACATCACGTGACTTTAGAAATATCACGTGACTTTATTTAGAAACATCACGTGACTTTATTTGGAAACATCACATGACTTTATGAAGAAACATCAGGTGACTTTATGAAGAAACATCACGTGACTTTATGAAGAAACATCATGTGACTTTATGAAGAAACATCACGTGACTTTATGAAGAAACATCACGTGACTTTATGAAGAGACATCACGTGACTTTACGACGAAACATCAGGTGACTTTACGAAGAAACATCAGGTGACTTTACGACGAAACATCAGGTGACTTTACGAAGAAACATCAGGTGACTTTACGAAGAAACATCAGGTGACTTTACGAAGAAACATCACGTGACTTTATTTAGAAACATCATGTGACTTTATGAAGAGACATCACGTGACTTTATGAAGAGACATCACGTGACTTTATGACGAAACATCACGTGACTTCATGAAGAAATATCATGTGACTTTATGAAGAAACATCAGGTGACTTTATGAAGAAACATCATGTGACTTTATTTAGAAACATCACGTGACTTTATGAAGAAACCGCACCTGATTTTACTTAGAAACATCAGATGACTTTATTTAGAAAAATCATGTGACTTTAGAAATATCAGGTGACTTTATTTAGAAACATCAGGTGACTTTATTAAGAAACATCACGTGAAATGAGAAATATCACGTGACTTTATGAAGAAACATCACGTGACTTTATTTAGAAACGTCACGTGAGTTTATGAAGAAATACCACGTGACTTTATGAAGAAACATCAGGTGACTTTATGAAGAAACATCACGTGACTTTATGAAGAAACATCACGTGACATTATGAAGAAACATCACATGACGTTACGAAGAAACATCACGTGACTTTATGAAGAAACATCACGTGACTGTATTTAGAAACATCACCTGTCTTTAAGAAACATCACCTGACTTTATTAAGAAACATCACCTGACATTAAGAAACATCACCTGACTATGAAGAAACATCACGTGACTTTACGAAGAAACTTCAGGTGACTTTATGAAGAAATATCACATGACTTTGTGAAGAAACATCACATGACTGTATTTAGAAACATCACCTGACTTTATGAAGAAACATCAGGTGACTTTAATTAGAAACATCAGGTGACTTTATGAAGAAATATCACATGACTTTAGAAATATCAGGTGACTTTATTTAGAAACATCACGTGACTTTATGAAGAAACATCAGGTGACTTTATGAAGAAACATCACGTGACTTTATGAAGAAACATCACCTGACTATGAAGAAACATCACGTGACTTTATGAAGAGACATCACGTGACTTTACGACGAAACATCAGGTGACTTTACGAAGAAACATCAGGTGACTTTACGAAGAAACATCACGTGACTTTATTTAGAAACATCATGTGACTTTATGAAGAGACATCACGTGACTTTATGAAGAGACATCACGTGACTTTATGACGAAACATCACGTGACTTTATGAAGAAATATCATGTGACTTTATGAAGAAACATCAGGTGACTTTATGAAGAAACATCATGTGACTTTATTTAGAAACATCACGTGACTTTATGAAGAAACCTCACCTGATTTTACTTAGAAACATCACATGACTTTATTTAGAAAAATCATGTGACTTTATTTAGAAACATCATGTGACTTTAGAAATATCAGGTGACTTTATTTAGAAACATCAGGTGACTTTATTAAGAAACATCACGTGAAATGAGAAATATCACGTGACTTTATGAAGAAACATCACGTGACTTTATTTAGAAACGTCACGTGAGTTTATGAAGAAATACCACGTGACTTTATGAAGAAACATCAGGTGACTTTATGAAGAAACATCACGTGACTTTATGAAGAAACATCACGTGACATTATGAAGAAACATCACATGACGTTACGAAGAAACATCACGTGACTTTATGAAGAAACATCACGTGACTGTATTTAGAAACATCACCTGACTTTAAGAAACATCACCTGACTTTATTAAGAAACATCACCTGACATTAAGAAACATCACCTGACTATGAAGAAACATCACGTGACTTTACGAAGAAACATCAGGTGACTTTATGAAGAAATATCACATGACTTTGTGAAGAAACATCAGGTGACTTTATTTAGAAACATCAGGTGACTTTATGAAGAAATATCACATGACTTTAGAAATATCAGGTGACTTTATTTAGAAACATCACGTGACTTTATGAAGAAACATCAGGTGACTTTATGAAGAAACATCACGTGACTTTATGAAGAAATATCACGTGACTTTACGAAGAAACATCACCTGACTTTAAGAAACATCACCTGACTATGAAGAAACATCACGTGACTTTAGAAATATCACGTGACTTTATTTAGAAACATCACGTGACTTTATTTGGAAACATCACATGACTTTATGAAGAAACATCAGGTGACTTTATGAAGAAACATCACGTGACTTTATGAAGAAACATCATGTGACTTTATGAAGAAACATCACGTGACTTTATGAAGAAACATCACGTGACTTTATGAAGAGACATCACGTGACTTTACGACGAAACATCAGGTGACTTTACGAAGAAACATCAGGTGACTTTACGACGAAACATCAGGTGACTTTACGAAGAAACATCAGGTGACTTTACGAAGAAACATCAGGTGACTTTACGAAGAAACATCACGTGACTTTATTTAGAAACATCATGTGACTTTATGAAGAGACATCACGTGACTTTATGAAGAGATATCACGTGACTTTATGACGAAACATCACGTGACTTCATGAAGAAATATCATGTGACTTTATGAAGAAACATCAGGTGACTTTATGAAGAAACATCATGTGACTTTATTTAGAAACATCACGTGACTTTAAGAAGAAACCGCACCTGATTTTACTTAGAAACATCACATGACTTTATTTAGAAAAATCATGTGACTTTATTTAGAAACATCATGTGACTTTAGAAATATCAGGTGACTTTATTTAGAAACATCAGGTGACTTTATTAAGAAACATCACGTGAAATGAGAAATATCACGTGACTTTATGAAGAAACATCACGTGACTTTATTTAGAAACGTCACGTGAGTTTATGAAGAAACATCAGGTGACTTTATGAAGAGACATCACGTGACTTTATGAAGAGACATCACGTGACTTTATGACGAAACATCACGTGACTTTATGAAGAAATATCATGTGACTTTATGAAGAAACATCAGGTGACTTTATGAAGAAACATCATGTGACTTTATTTAGAAACATCACGTGACTTTATGAAGAAACCTCACCAATTTTACTTAGAAACATCACATGACTTTATTTAGAAAAATCATGTGACTTTATTTAGAAACATCATGTGACTTTAGAAATATCAGGTGACTTTATTTAGAAACATCAGGTGACTTTATTAAGAAACATCACGTGAAATGAGAAATATCACGTGACTTTATGAAGAAACATCACGTGACTTTATTTAGAAACGTCACGTGAGTTTATGAAGAAATACCACGTGACTTTATGAAGAAACATCAGGTGACTTTATGAAGAAACATCACGTGACTTTATGAAGAAACATCACGTGACATTATGAAGAAACATCACATGACGTTACGAAGAAACATCACGTGACTTTATGAAGAAACATCACGTGACTGTATTTAGAAACATCACCTGACTTTAAGAAACATCACCTGACTTTATGAAGAAATATCACATGACTTTGTGAAGAAACATCACATGACTGTATTTAGAAACATCACTTGACTTTATGAAGAAATATCACGTGACTTTATGAAGAAACATCAGGTGACTTTATGAAGAAACATCACGTGACCTTACGAAGAAACATCACGTGACTTCATGAAGAAACATCACATGACTGTATTTAGAAACATCACCTGACTTTATGAAGAAACATCAGGTGACTTTATTTAGAAACATCAGGTGACTTTATGAAGAAATATCACATGACTTTGGAAATATCAGGTGACTTTATTTAGAAACATCACGTGACTTTATGAAGAAACATCAGGTGACTTTATGAAGAAACATCACGTGACTTCATGAAGAAATATCACGTGACTTTACGAAGAAACATCACCTGACTTTAAGAAACATCACCTGACTATGAAGAAACATCACGTGACTTTATTTGGAAACATCACGTGACTTTATGAAGAAACATCACATGACTTTATGAAGAAACATCAGGTGACTTTATGAAGAAACATCACGTGACTTTATGAAGAAACATCATGTGACTTTATGAAGAAACATCACGTGACTTTATGAAGAAACATCACGTGACTTTATGAAGAGACATCACGTGACTTTACGACGAAACATCAGGTGACTTTACGAAGAAACATCAGATGACTTTACGAAGAAACATCAGGTGACTTTACGAAGAAACATCACGTGACTTTATTTAGAAACATCATGTGACTTTATGAAGAGACATCACGTGACTTTACGAAGAGACATCACGTGACTTAATGACGAAACATCACGTGACTTTATGAAGAAATATCATGTGACTTTATGAAGAAACATCAGGTGACTTTATGAAGAAACATCATGTGACTTTATTTAGAAACATCACGTGACTTTATGAAGAAACCTCACCTGATTTTACTTAGAAACATCACATGACTTTATTTAGAAAAATCATGTGACTTTATTTAGAAACATCATGTGACTTTAGAAATATCAGGTGACTTTATTTAGAAACATCAGGTGACTTTATTAAGAAACATCACGTGAAATGAGAAATATCACGTGACTTTATGAAGAAACATCACGTGACTTTATTTAGAAACGTCACGTGAGTTTATGAAGAAATACCACGTGACTTTATGAAGAAACATCAGGTGACTTTATGAAGAAACATCACGTGACTTTATGAAGAAACATCACGTGACATTATGAAGAAACATCACATGACGTTACGAAGAAACATCACGTGACTTTATGAAGAAACATCACGTGACTGTATTTAGAAACATCACCTGACTTTAAGAAACATCACCTGACTTTATTAAGAAACATCACCTGACATTAAGAAACATCACCTGACTATGAAGAAACATCACGTGACTTTACGAAGAAACATCAGGTGACTTTATGAAGAAATATCACATGACTTTGTGAAGAAACATCAGGTGACTTTATTTAGAAACATCAGGTGACTTTATGAAGAAATATCACATGACTTTAGAAATATCAGGTGACTTTATTTAGAAACATCACGTGACTTTATGAAGAAACATCAGGTGACTTTATGAAGAAACATCACGTGACTTTATGAAGAAATATCACGTGACTTTACGAAGAAACATCACCTGACTTTAAGAAACATCACCTGACTATGAAGAAACATCACGTGACTTTAGAAATATCACGTGACTTTATTTAGAAACATCACGTGACTTTATTTGGAAACATCACATGACTTTATGAAGAAACATCAGGTGACTTTATGAAGAAACATCACGTGACTTTATGAAGAAACATCATGTGACTTTATGAAGAAACATCACGTGACTTTATGAAGAAACATCACGTGACTTTATGAAGAGACATCACGTGACTTTACGACGAAACATCAGGTGACTTTACGAAGAAACATCAGGTGACTTTACGACGAAACATCAGGTGACTTTACGAAGAAACATCAGGTGACTTTACGAAGAAACATCAGGTGACTTTACGAAGAAACATCACGTGACTTTATTTAGAAACATCATGTGACTTTATGAAGAGACATCACGTGACTTTATGAAGAGATATCACGTGACTTTATGACGAAACATCACGTGACTTCATGAAGAAATATCATGTGACTTTATGAAGAAACATCAGGTGACTTTATGAAGAAACATCATGTGACTTTATTTAGAAACATCACGTGACTTTAAGAAGAAACCGCACCTGATTTTACTTAGAAACATCACATGACTTTATTTAGAAAAATCATGTGACTTTATTTAGAAACATCATGTGACTTTAGAAATATCAGGTGACTTTATTTAGAAACATCAGGTGACTTTATTAAGAAACATCACGTGAAATGAGAAATATCACGTGACTTTATGAAGAAACATCACGTGACTTTATTTAGAAACGTCACGTGAGTTTATGAAGAAACATCAGGTGACTTTATGAAGAGACATCACGTGACTTTATGAAGAGACATCACGTGACTTTATGACGAAACATCACGTGACTTTATGAAGAAATATCATGTGACTTTATGAAGAAACATCAGGTGACTTTATGAAGAAACATCATGTGACTTTATTTAGAAACATCACGTGACTTTATGAAGAAACCTCACCAATTTTACTTAGAAACATCACATGACTTTATTTAGAAAAATCATGTGACTTTATTTAGAAACATCATGTGACTTTAGAAATATCAGGTGACTTTATTTAGAAACATCAGGTGACTTTATTAAGAAACATCACGTGAAATGAGAAATATCACGTGACTTTATGAAGAAACATCACGTGACTTTATTTAGAAACGTCACGTGAGTTTATGAAGAAATACCACGTGACTTTATGAAGAAACATCAGGTGACTTTATGAAGAAACATCACGTGACTTTATGAAGAAACATCACGTGACATTATGAAGAAACATCACATGACGTTACGAAGAAACATCACGTGACTTTATGAAGAAACATCACGTGACTGTATTTAGAAACATCACCTGACTTTAAGAAACATCACCTGACTTTATGAAGAAATATCACATGACTTTGTGAAGAAACATCACATGACTGTATTTAGAAACATCACTTGACTTTATGAAGAAATATCACGTGACTTTATGAAGAAACATCAGGTGACTTTATGAAGAAACATCACGTGACCTTACGAAGAAACATCACGTGACTTCATGAAGAAACATCACATGACTGTATTTAGAAACATCACCTGACTTTATGAAGAAACATCAGGTGACTTTATTTAGAAACATCAGGTGACTTTATGAAGAAATATCACATGACTTTGGAAATATCAGGTGACTTTATTTAGAAACATCACGTGACTTTATGAAGAAACATCAGGTGACTTTATGAAGAAACATCACGTGACTTCATGAAGAAATATCACGTGACTTTACGAAGAAACATCACCTGACTTTAAGAAACATCACCTGACTATGAAGAAACATCACGTGACTTTATTTGGAAACATCACGTGACTTTATGAAGAAACATCACATGACTTTATGAAGAAACATCAGGTGACTTTATGAAGAAACATCACGTGACTTTATGAAGAAACATCATGTGACTTTATGAAGAAACATCACGTGACTTTATGAAGAAACATCACGTGACTTTATGAAGAGACATCACGTGACTTTACGACGAAACATCAGGTGACTTTACGAAGAAACATCAGATGACTTTACGAAGAAACATCAGGTGACTTTACGAAGAAACATCACGTGACTTTATTTAGAAACATCATGTGACTTTATGAAGAGACATCACGTGACTTTACGAAGAGACATCACGTGACTTAATGACGAAACATCACGTGACTTTATGAAGAAATATCATGTGACTTTATGAAGAAACATCACATGACTTTATTTAGAAAAATCATGTGACTTTATTTAGAAACATCATGTGACTTTATGAAGAAACATCACGTGACTTTAGAAATATCAGGTGACTTTATTTAGAAACATCAGGTGACTTTATGAAGAAACATCACGTGACTTTATGAAGAAACATCACGTGACTTTATGAAGAAACATCACGTGACTTTATGAAGAAACATCACGTGACATTATGAAGAAACATCACATGACATTACGAAGAAACATCACGTGACTTTATGAAGAAACATCACGTGACTGTATTTAGAAACATCACCTGACTTTAAGAAACATCACCTGACTTTATTAAGAAACATCACCTGACATTAAGAAACATCACCTGACTATGAAGAAACATCACGTGACTTTACGAAGAAACATCAGGTGACTTTATGAAGAAATATCACATGACTTTGTGAAGAAACATCAGGTGACTTTATTTAGAAACATCAGGTGACTTTATGAAGAAATATCACATGACTTTAGAAATATCAGGTGACTTTATTTAGAAACATCACGTGACTTTATGAAGAAACATCAGGTGACTTTATGAAGAAACATCACGTGACTTTATGAAGAAATATCACGTGACTTTACGAAGAAACATCACCTGACTTTAAGAAACATCACCTGACTATGAAGAAACATCACGTGACTTTAGAAATATCACGTGACTTTATTTAGAAACATCACGTGACTTTATTTGGAAACATCACATGACTTTATGAAGAAACATCAGGTGACTTTATGAAGAAACATCACGTGACTTTATGAAGAAACATCATGTGACTTTATGAAGAAACATCACGTGACTTTATGAAGAAACATCACGTGACTTTATGAAGAGACATCACGTGACTTTACGACGAAACATCAGGTGACTTTACGAAGAAACATCAGGTGACTTTACGACGAAACATCAGGTGACTTTACGAAGAAACATCAGGTGACTTTACGAAGAAACATCAGGTGACTTTACGAAGAAACATCACGTGACTTTATTTAGAAACATCATGTGACTTTATGAAGAGACATCACGTGACTTTATGAAGAGACATGACGTGACTTTATGACGAAACATCACGTGACTTTATGAAGAAATATCATGTGACTTTATGAAGAAACATCAGGTGACTTTATGAAGAAACATCATGTGACTTTATTTAGAAACATCACGTGACTTTATGAAGAAACCTCACCTGATTTTACTTAGAAACATCACATGACTTTATTTAGAAAAATCATGTGACTTTATTTAGAAACATCATGTGACTTTATTTAGAAACATCATGTGACTTTATGAAGAAACATCACGTGACTTTAGAAATATCAGGTGACTTTATTTAGAAACATCAGGTGACTTTATGAAGAAACATCACGTGACTTTATGAAGAAACATCACGTGACTTTATGAAGAAACATCACGTGACTTTATGAAGAAACATCACGTGACATTATGAAGAAACATCACATGACATTACGAAGAAACATCACGTGACTTTATGAAGAAACATCACGTGACTGTATTTAGAAACATCACCTGACTTTAAGAAACATCACCTGACTTTATTAAGAAACATCACCTGACATTAAGAAACATCACCTGACTATGAAGAAACATCACGTGACTTTACGAAGAAACATCAGGTGACTTTATGAAGAAATATCACATGACTTTGTGAAGAAACATCAGGTGACTTTATTTAGAAACATCAGGTGACTTTATGAAGAAATATCACATGACTTTAGAAATATCAGGTGACTTTATTTAGAAACATCACGTGACTTTATGAAGAAACATCAGGTGACTTTATGAAGAAACATCACGTGACTTTATGAAGAAATATCACGTGACTTTACGAAGAAACATCACCTGACTTTAAGAAACATCACCTGACTATGAAGAAACATCACGTGACTTTAGAAATATCACGTGACTTTATTTAGAAACATCACGTGACTTTATTTGGAAACATCACATGACTTTATGAAGAAACATCAGGTGACTTTATGAAGAAACATCACGTGACTTTATGAAGAAACATCATGTGACTTTATGAAGAAACATCACGTGACTTTATGAAGAAACATCACGTGACTTTATGAAGAGACATCACGTGACTTTACGACGAAACATCAGGTGACTTTACGAAGAAACATCAGGTGACTTTACGACGAAACATCAGGTGACTTTACGAAGAAACATCAGGTGACTTTACGAAGAAACATCTGGTGACTTTACGAAGAAACATCACGTGACTTTATTTAGAAACATCATGTGACTTTATGAAGAGACATCACGTGACTTTATGGAGAGACATCACGTGACTTTATGACGAAACATCACGTGACTTTATGAAGAAATATCATGTGACTTTATGAAGAAACATCAGGTGACTTTATGAAGAAACATCATGTGACTTTATTTAGAAACATCACGTGACTTTATGAAGAAACCTCACCTGATTTTACTTAGAAACATCACATGACTTTATTTAGAAAAATCATGTGACTTTATTTAGAAACATCATGTGACTTTAGAAATATCAGGTGACTTTATTTAGAAACATCAGGTGACTTTATTAAGAAACATCACGTGAAATGAGAAATATCACGTGACTTTATGAAGAAACATCACGTGACTTTATTTAGAAACGTCACGTGAGTTTATGAAGAAATACCACGTGACTTTATGAAGAAATATCAGGTGACTTTATGAAGAAACATCACGTGACTTTATGAAGAAACATCACGTGACATTATGAAGAAACATCACATGACGTTACGAAGAAACATCACGTGACTTTATGAAGAAACATCACGTGACTGTATTTAGAAACATCACCTGACTTTAAGAAACATCACCTGACTTTATTAAGAAACATCACCTGACATTAAGAAACATCACCTGACTATGAAGAAACATCACGTGACTTTACGAAGAAACTTCAGGTGACTTTATGAAGAAATATCACATGACTTTGTGAAGAAACATCACATGACTGTATTTAGAAACATCACCTGACTTTATGAAGAAACATCAGGTGACTTTAATTAGAAACATCAGGTGACTTTATGAAGAAATATCACATGACTTTAGAAATATCAGGTGACTTTATTTAGAAACATCACGTGACTTTATGAAGAAACATCAGGTGACTTTATGAAGAAACATCACGTGACTTTATGAAGAAACATCACCTGACTATGAAGAAACATCACGTGACTTTAGAAATATCACGTGACTTTATTTAGAAACATCACGTGACTTTATTTGGAAACATCACATGACTTTATGAAGAAACATCACGTGACTTTATGAAGAAACATCACGTGACTTTATGAAGAAACATCATGTGACTTTATGAAGAAACATCACGTGACTTTATGAAGAAACATCACGTGACTTTATGAAGAGACATCACGTGACTTTACGACGAAACATCAGGTGACTTTACGAAGAAACATCAGGTGACTTTACGAAGAAACATCACGTGACTTTATTTAGAAACATCATGTGACTTTATGAAAAGACATCACGTGACTTTACGAAGAGACATCACGTGACTTAATGACGAAACATCACGTGACTTTATGAAGAAATATCATGTGACTTTATGAAGAAACATCAGGTGACTTTATGAAGAAACATCATGTGACTTTATTTAGAAACATCACGTGACTTTATGAAGAAACCTCACCTGATTTTACTTAGAAACATCACATGACTTTATTTAGAAAAATCATGTGACTTTATTAAGAAACATCACGTGACATGAGAAATATCATGTGACTTTATGAAGAAACATCACGTGACTTTATTTAGAAACGTCACGTGAGTTTATGAAGAAATACCACGTGACTTTATGAAGAAACATCAGGTGAATTTATGAAGAAACATCACGTGACTTTATGAAGAAACATCACGTGACATTATGAAGAAACATCACATGACATTACGAAGAAACATCACGTGACTTTATGAAGAAACATCACGTGACTGTATTTAGAAACATCACCTGACTTTAAGAAACATCACCTGACTTTATTAAGAAACATCACCTGACATTAAGAAACATCACCTGACTATGAAGAAACATCACGTGACTTTACGAAGAAACATCAGGTGACTTTATGAAGAAATATCACATGACTTTGTGAAGAAACATCAGGTGACTTTATTTAGAAACATCAGGTGACTTTATGAAGAAATATCACATGACTTTAGAAATATCAGGTGACTTTATTTAGAAACATCACGTGACTTTATGAAGAAACATCAGGTGACTTTATGAAGAAACATCACGTGACTTTATGAAGAAATATCACGTGACTTTACGAAGAAACATCACCTGACTTTAAGAAACATCACCTGACTATGAATAAACATCACGTGACTTTAGAAATATCACGTGACTTTATTTAGAAACATCACGTGACTTTATTTGGAAACATCACATGACTTTATGAAGAAACATCAGGTGACTTTATGAAGAAACATCACGTGACTTTATGAAGAAACATCATGTGACTTTATGAAGAAACATCACGTGACTTTATGAAGAAACATCACGTGACTTTATGAAGAGACATCACGTGACTTTACGACGAAACATCAGGTGACTTTACGAAGAAACATCAGGTGACTTTACGACGAAACATCAGGTGACTTTACGAAGAAACATCAGGTGACTTTACGAAGAAACATCAGGTGACTTTACGAAGAAACATCACGTGACTTTATTTAGAAACATCATGTGACTTTATGAAGAGACATCACGTGACTTTATGAAGAGACATCACGTGACTTTATGACGAAACATCACGTGACTTCATGAAGAAATATCATGTGACTTTATGAAGAAACATCAGGTGACTTTATGAAGAAACATCATGTGACTTTATTTAGAAACATCACGTGACTTTATGAAGAAACCGCACCTGATTTTACTTAGAAACATCACATGACTTTATTTAGAAAAATCATGTGACTTTATTTAGAAACATCATGTGACTTTAGAAATATCAGGTGACTTTATTTAGAAACATCAGGTGACTTTATTAAGAAACATCACGTGAAATGAGAAATATCACGTGACTTTATGAAGAAACATCACGTGACTTTATTTAGAAACGTCACGTGAGTTTATGAAGAAATACCACGTGACTTTATGAAGAAACATCAGGTGACTTTATGAAGAAACATCACGTGACTTTATGAAGAAACATCACGTGACATTATGAAGAAACATCACATGACGTTACGAAGAAACATCACGTGACTTTATGAAGAAACATCACGTGACTGTATTTAGAAACATCACCTGTCTTTAAGAAACATCACCTGACTTTATTAAGAAACATCACCTGACATTAAGAAACATCACCTGACTATGAAGAAACATCACGTGACTTTACGAAGAAACTTCAGGTGACTTTATGAAGAAATATCACATGACTTTGTGAAGAAACATCACATGACTGTATTTAGAAACATCACCTGACTTTATGAAGAAACATCAGGTGACTTTAATTAGAAACATCAGGTGACTTTATGAAGAAATATCACATGACTTTAGAAATATCAGGTGACTTTATTTAGAAACATCACGTGACTTTATGAAGAAACATCAGGTGACTTTATGAAGAAACATCACGTGACTTTATGAAGAAACATCACCTGACTATGAAGAAACATCACGTGACTTTATGAAGAGACATCACGTGACTTTACGACGAAACATCAGGTGACTTTACGAAGAAACATCAGGTGACTTTACGAAGAAACATCACGTGACTTTATTTAGAAACATCATGTGACTTTATGAAGAGACATCACGTGACTTTATGAAGAGACATCACGTGACTTTATGACGAAACATCACGTGACTTTATGAAGAAATATCATGTGACTTTATGAAGAAACATCAGGTGACTTTATGAAGAAACATCATGTGACTTTATTTAGAAACATCACGTGACTTTATGAAGAAACCTCACCTGATTTTACTTAGAAACATCACATGACTTTATTTAGAAAAATCATGTGACTTTATTTAGAAACATCATGTGACTTTAGAAATATCAGGTGACTTTATTTAGAAACATCAGGTGACTTTATTAAGAAACATCACGTGAAATGAGAAATATCACGTGACTTTATGAAGAAACATCACGTGACTTTATTTAGAAACGTCACGTGAGTTTATGAAGAAATACCACGTTACTTTATGAAGAAACATCAGGTGACTTTATGAAGAAACATCACGTGACTTTATGAAGAAACATCACGTGACATTATGAAGAAACATCACATGACGTTACGAAGAAACATCACGTGACTTTATGAAGAAACATCACGTGACTGTATTTAGAAACATCACCTGACTTTAAGAAACATCACCTGACTTTATTAAGAAACATCACCTGACATTAAGAAACATCACCTGACTATGAAGAAACATCACGTGACTTTACGAAGAAACATCAGGTGACTTTATGAAGAAATATCACATGACTTTGTGAAGAAACATCAGGTGACTTTATTTAGAAACATCAGGTGACTTTATGAAGAAATATCACATGACTTTAGAAATATCAGGTGACTTTATTTAGAAACATCACGTGACTTTATGAAGAAACATCAGGTGACTTTATGAAGAAACATCACGTGACTTTATGAAGAAATATCACGTGACTTTACGAAGAAACATCACCTGACTTTAAGAAACATCACCTGACTATGAAGAAACATCACGTGACTTTAGAAATATCACGTGACTTTATTTAGAAACATCACGTGACTTTATTTGGAAACATCACATGACTTTATGAAGAAACATCAGGTGACTTTATGAAGAAACATCACGTGACTTTATGAAGAAACATCATGTGACTTTATGAAGAAACATCACGTGACTTTATGAAGAAACATCACGTGACTTTATGAAGAGACATCACGTGACTTTACGACGAAACATCAGGTGACTTTACGAAGAAACATCAGGTGACTTTACGACGAAACATCAGGTGACTTTACGAAGAAACATCAGGTGACTTTACGAAGAAACATCAGGTGACTTTACGAAGAAACATCACGTGACTTTATTTAGAAACATCATGTGACTTTATGAAGAGACATCACGTGACTTTATGAAGAGACATCACGTGACTTTATGACGAAACATCACGTGACTTCATGAAGAAATATCATGTGACTTTATGAAGAAACATCAGGTGACTTTATGAAGAAACATCATGTGACTTTATTTAGAAACATCACGTGACTTTATGAAGAAACCGCACCTGATTTTACTTAGAAACATCACATGACTTTATTTAGAAAAATCATGTGACTTTATTTAGAAACATCATGTGACTTTAGAAATATCAGGTGACTTTATTTAGAAACATCAGGTGACTTTATTAAGAAACATCACGTGAAATGAGAAATATCACGTGACTTTATGAAGAAACATCACGTGACTTTATTTAGAAACGTCACGTGAGTTTATGAAGAAATACCACGTGACTTTATGAAGAAACATCAGGTGACTTTATGAAGAAACATCACGTGACTTTATGAAGAAACATCACGTGACATTATGAAGAAACATCACATGACGTTACGAAGAAACATCACGTGACTTTATGAAGAAACATCACGTGACTGTATTTAGAAACATCACCTGACTTTAAGAAACATCACCTGACTTTATTAAGAAACATCACCTGACATTAAGAAACATCACCTGACTATGAAGAAACATCACGTGACTTTACGAAGAAACTTCAGGTGACTTTATGAAGAAATATCACATGACTTTGTGAAGAAACATCACATGACTGTATTTAGAAACATCACCTGACTTTATGAAGAAACATCAGGTGACTTTAATTAGAAACATCAGGTGACTTTATGAAGAAATATCACATGACTTTAGAAATATCAGGTGACTTTATTTAGAAACATCACGTGACTTTATGAAGAAACATCAGGTGACTTTATGAAGAAACATCACGTGACTTTATGAAGAAACATCACCTGACTATGAAGAAACATCACGTGACTTTATGAAGAGACATCACGTGACTTTACGACGAAACATCAGGTGACTTTACGAAGAAACATCAGGTGACTTTACGAAGAAACATCACGTGACTTTATTTAGAAACATCATGTGACTTTATGAAGAGACATCACGTGACTTTATGAAGAGACATCACGTGACTTTATGACGAAACATCACGTGACTTTATGAAGAAATATCATGTGACTTTATGAAGAAACATCAGGTGACTTTATGAAGAAACATCATGTGACTTTATTTAGAAACATCACGTGACTTTATGAAGAAACCTCACCTGATTTTACTTAGAAACATCACATGACTTTATT
Source organism: Embiotoca jacksoni (assembly GCF_022577435.1). Classification (NCBI taxonomy): domain Eukaryota; kingdom Metazoa; phylum Chordata; class Actinopteri; family Embiotocidae; genus Embiotoca; species Embiotoca jacksoni. The sequence goes on along the minus strand of NW_027185307.1, from coordinate 7,301 downwards.
TAGAAAAATCATGTGACTTTATTTAGAAACATCATGTGACTTTAGAAATATCAGGTGACTTTATTTAGAAACATCAGGTGACTTTATTAAGAAACATCACGTGAAATGAGAAATATCACGTGACTTTATGAAGAAACATCACGTGACTTTATTTAGAAACGTCACGTGAGTTTATGAAGAAATACCACGTGACTTTATGAAGAAACATCAGGTGACTTTATGAAGAAACATCACGTGACTTTATGAAGAAACATCACGTGACATTATGAAGAAACATCACATGACGTTACGAAGAAACATCACGTGACTTTCTGAAGAAACATCACGTGACTGTATTTAGAAACATCACCTGACTTTAAGAAACATCACCTGACTTTATTAAGAAACATCACCTGACATTAAGAAACATCACCTGACTATGAAGAAACATCACGTGACTTTATTTAGAAACATCACGTGACTTTATGAAGAAACCTCACCTGATTTTACTTAGAAACATCACATGACTTTATTTAGAAAAATCATGTGACTTTATTTAGAAACATCATGTGACTTTATTTAGAAACATCATGTGACTTTATGAAGAAACATCACGTGACTTTAGAAATATCAGGTGACTTTATTTAGAAACATCAGGTGACTTTATGAAGAAACATCACGTGACTTTATGAAGAAACATCACGTGACTTTATGAAGAAACATCACGTGACTTTATGAAGAAACATCACGTGACATTATGAAGAAACATCACATGACATTACGAAGAAACATCACGTGACTTTATGAAGAAACATCACGTGACTGTATTTAGAAACATCACCTGACTTTAAGAAACATCACCTGACTTTATTAAGAAACATCACCTGACATTAAGAAACATCACCTGACTATGAAGAAACATCACGTGACTTTACGAAGAAACATCAGGTGACTTTATGAAGAAATATCACATGACTTTGTGAAGAAACATCAGGTGACTTTATTTAGAAACATCAGGTGACTTTATGAAGAAATATCACATGACTTTAGAAATATCAGGTGACTTTATTTAGAAACATCACGTGACTTTATGAAGAAACATCAGGTGACTTTATGAAGAAACATCACGTGACTTTATGAAGAAATATCACGTGACTTTACGAAGAAACATCACCTGACTTTAAGAAACATCACCTGACTATGAAGAAACATCACGTGACTTTAGAAATATCACGTGACTTTATTTAGAAACATCACGTGACTTTATTTGGAAACATCACATGACTTTATGAAGAAACATCAGGTGACTTTATGAAGAAACATCACGTGACTTTATGAAGAAACATCATGTGACTTTATGAAGAAACATCACGTGACTTTATGAAGAAACATCACGTGACTTTATGAAGAGACATCACGTGACTTTACGACGAAACATCAGGTGACTTTACGAAGAAACATCAGGTGACTTTACGACGAAACATCAGGTGACTTTACGAAGAAACATCAGGTGACTTTACGAAGAAACATCAGGTGACTTTACGAAGAAACATCACGTGACTTTATTTAGAAACATCATGTGACTTTATGAAGAGACATCACGTGACTTTATGAAGAGACATCACGTGACTTTATGACGAAACATCACGTGACTTTATGAAGAAATATCATGTGACTTTATGAAGAAACATCAGGTGACTTCATGAAGAAACATCATGTGACTTTATTTAGAAACATCACGTGACTTTATGAAGAAACCTCACCTGATTTTACTTAGAAACATCACATGACTTTATTTAGAAAAATCATGTGACTTTATTTAGAAACATCATGTGACTTTAGAAATATCAGGTGACTTTATTTAGAAACATCAGGTGACTTTATTAAGAAACATCACGTGAAATGAGAAATATCACGTGACTTTATGAAGAAACATCACGTGACTTTATTTAGAAACGTCACGTGAGTTTATGAAGAAATACCACGTGACTTTATGAAGAAACATCAGGTGACTTTATGAAGAAACATCACGTGACTTTATGAAGAAACATCACGTGACATTATGAAGAAACATCACATGACGTTACGAAGAAACATCACGTGACTTTATGAAGAAACATCACGTGACTGTATTTAGAAACATCACCTGACTTTAAGAAACATCACCTGACTTTATTAAGAAACATCACCTGACATTAAGAAACATCACCTGACTATGAAGAAACATCACGTGACTTTACGAAGAAACTTCAGGTGACTTTATGAAGAAATATCACATGACTTTGTGAAGAAACATCACATGACTGTATTTAGAAACATCACCTGACTTTATGAAGAAACATCAGGTGACTTTAATTAGAAACATCAGGTGACTTTATGAAGAAATATCACATGACTTTAGAAATATCAGGTGACTTTATTTAGAAACATCACGTGACTTTATGAAGAAACATCAGGTGACTTTATTAAGAAACATCACGTGACTTTATGAAGAAACATCACCTGACTATGAAGAAACATCACGTGACTTTAGAAATATCACGTGACTTTATTTAGAAACATCACGTGACTTTATTTGGAAACATCACATGACTTTATGAAGAAACATCAGGTGACTTTATGAAGAAACATCACGTGACTTTATGAAGAAACATCATGTGACTTTATGAAGAAACATCACGTGACTTTATGAAGAAACATCACGTGACTTTATGAAGAGACATCACGTGACTTTACGACGAAACATCAGGTGACTTTACGAAGAAACATCAGGTGACTTTACGAAGAAACATCACGTGACTTTATTTAGAAACATCATGTGACTTTATGAAGAGACATCACGTGACTTTACGAAGAGACATCACGTGACTTAATGACGAAACATCACGTGACTTTATGAAGAAATATCATGTGACTTTATGCAGAAACATCAGGTGACTTTATGAAGAAACATCATGTGACTTTATTTAGAAACATCACGTGACTTTATGAAGAAACCTCACCTGATTTTACTTAGAAACATCACATGACTTTATTTAGAAAAATCATGTGACTTTATTAAGAAACATCACGTGACATGAGAAATATCACGTGACTTTATGAAGAAATATCACGTGACTTTATTTAGAAACGTCACGTGAGTTTATGAAGAAATACCACGTGACTTTATGAAGAAACATCAGGTGAATTTATGAAGAAACATCACGTGACTTTATGAAGAAACATCACGTGACATTATGAAGAAACATCACATGACATTACGAAGAAACATCACGTGACTTTATGAAGAAACATCACGTGACTGTATTTAGAAACATCACCTGACTTTAAGAAACATCACCTGACTTTATTAAGAAACATCACCTGACATTAAGAAACATCACCTGACTATGAAGAAACATCACGTGACTTTACGAAGAAACATCAGGTGACTTTATGAAGAAATATCACGTGACTTTGTGAAGAAACATCAGGTGACTTTATTTAGAAACATCAGGTGACTTTATGAAGAAATATCACATGACTTTAGAAATATCAGGTGACTTTATTTAGAAACATCACGTGACTTTATGAAGAAACATCAGGTGACTTTATGAAGAAACATCACGTGACTTTATGAAGAAATATCACGTGACTTTACGAAGAAACATCACCTGACTTTAAGAAACATCACCTGACTATGAAGAAACATCACGTGACTTTAGAAATATCACGTGACTTTATTTAGAAACATCACGTGACTTTATTTGGAAACATCACATGACTTTATGAAGAAACATCAGGTGACTTTATGAAGAAACATCACGTGACTTTATGAAGAAACATCATGTGACTTTATGAAGAAACATCACGTGACTTTATGAAGAAACATCACGTGACTTTATGAAGAGACATCACGTGACTTTACGACGAAACATCAGGTGAGTTTACGAAGAAAAATCAGGAGACTTTACGACGAAACATCAGGTGACTTTACGAAGAAACATCAGGTGACTTTACGAAGAAACATCAGGTGACTTTACGAAGAAACATCACGTGACTTTATTTAGAAACATCATGTGACTTTATGAAGAGACATCACGTGACATTATGAAGAGACATCACGTGACTTTATGACGAAACATCACGTGACTTCATGAAGAAATATCATGTGACTTTATGAAGAAACATCGGGTGACTTTATGAAGAAACATCATGTGACTTTATTTAGAAACATCACGTGACTTTATGAAGAAACCGCACCTGATTTTACTTAGAAACATCACATGACTTTATTTAGAAAAATCATGTGACTTTATTTAGAAACATCATGTGACTTTAGAAATATCAGGTGACTTTATTTAGAAACATCAGGTGACTTTATTAAGAAACATCACGTGAAATGAGAAATATCACGTGACTTTATGAAGAAACATCACGTGACTTTATTTAGAAACGTCACGTGAGTTTATGAAGAAATACCACGTGACTTTATGAAGAAACATCAGGTGACTTTATGAAGAAACATCACGTGACTTTATGAAGAAACATCACGTGACATTATGAAGAAACATCACATGACGTTACGAAGAAACATCACGTGACTTTATGAAGAAACATCACGTGACTGTATTTAGAAACATCACCTGACTTTAAGAAACATCACCTGACTTTATTAAGAAACATCACCTGACATTAAGAAACATCACCTGACTATGAAGAAACATCACGTGACTTTACGAAGAAACTTCAGGTGACTTTATGAAGAAATATCACATGACTTTGTGAAGAAACATCACATGACTGTATTTAGAAACATCACCTGACTTTATGAAGAAACATCAGGTGACTTTAATTAGAAACATCAGGTGACTTTATGAAGAAATATCACATGACTTTAGAAATATCAGGTGACTTTATTTAGAAACATCACGTGACTTTATGAAGAAACATCAGGTGACTTTATGAAGAAACATCACGTGACTTTATGAAGAAACATCACCTGACTATGAAGAAACATCACGTGACTTTATGAAGAGACATCACGTGACTTTACGACGAAACATCAGGTGACTTTACGAAGAAACATCAGGTGACTTTACGAAGAAACATCACGTGACTTTATTTAGAAACATCATGTGACTTTATGAAGAGACATCACGTGACTTTATGAAGAGACATCACGTGACTTTATGACGAAACATCACGTGACTTTATGAAGAAATATCATGTGACTTTATGAAGAAACATCAGGTGACTTTATGAAGAAACATCATGTGACTTTATTTAGAAACATCACGTGACTTTATGAAGAAACCTCACCTGATTTTACTTAGAAACATCACATGACTTTATTTAGAAAAATCATGTGACTTTATTTAGAAACATCATGTGACTTTAGAAATATCAGGTGACTTTATTTAGAAACATCAGGTGACTTTATTAAGAAACATCACGTGAAATGAGAAATATCACGTGACTTTATGAAGAAACATCACGTGACTTTATTTAGAAACGTCACGTGAGTTTATGAAGAAATACCACGTGACTTTATGAAGAAACATCAGGTGACTTTATGAAGAAACATCACGTGACTTTATGAAGAAACATCACGTGACATTATGAAGAAACATCACATGACGTTACGAAGAAACATCACGTGACTTTATGAAGAAACATCACGTGACTGTATTTAGAAACATCACCTGACTTTAAGAAACATCACCTGACTTTATTAAGAAACATCACCTGACATTAAGAAACATCACCTGACTATGAAGAAACATCACGTGACTTTACGAAGAAACTTCAGGTGACTTTATGAAGAAATATCACATGACTTTGTGAAGAAACATCACATGACTGTATTTAGAAACATCAACCTGACTTTATGAAGAAACATCAGGTGACTTTAATTAGAAACATCAGGTGACTTTATGAAGAAATATCACATGACTTTAGAAATATCAGGTGACTTTATTTAGAAACATCACGTGACTTTATGAAGAAACATCAGGTGACTTTATGAAGAAACATCACGTGACTTTATGAAGAAACATCACGTGACATTATGAAGAAACATCACATGACGTTACGAAGAAACATCACGTGACTTTATGAAGAAACATCACGTGACTGTATTTAGAAACATCACCTGACTTTAAGAAACATCACCTGACTTTATTAAGAAACATCACCTGACATTAAGAAACATCACCTGACTATGAAGAAACATCACGTGACTTTACGAAGAAACTTCAGGTGACTTTATGAAGAAATATCACATGACTTTGTGAAGAAACATCACATGACTGTATTTAGAAACATCACCTGACTTTATGAAGAAACATCAGGTGACTTTAATTAGAAACATCAGGTGACTTTATGAAGAAATATCACATGACTTTAGAAATATCAGGTGACTTTATTTAGAAACATCACGTGACTTTATGAAGAAACATCAGGTGACTTTATGAAGAAACATCACGTGACTTTATGAAGAAACATCACCTGACTATGAAGAAACATCACGTGACTTTATGAAGAGACATCACGTGACTTTACGACGAAACATCAGGTGACTTTACGAAGAAACATCAGGTGACTTTACGAAGAAACATCACGTGACTTTATTTAGAAACATCATGTGACTTTATGAAGAGACATCACGTGACTTTATGAAGAGACATCACGTGACTTTATGACGAAACATCACGTGACTTTATGAAGAAATATCATGTGACTTTATGAAGAAACATCAGGTGACTTTATGAAGAAACATCATGTGACTTTATTTAGAAACATCACGTGACTTTATGAAGAAACCTCACCTGATTTTACTTAGAAACATCACATGACTTTATTTAGAAAAATCATGTGACTTTATTTAGAAACATCATGTGACTTTAGAAATATCAGGTGACTTTATTTAGAAACATCAGGTGACTTTATTAAGAAACATCACGTGAAATGAGAAATATCACGTGACTTTATGAAGAAACATCACGTGACTTTATTTAGAAACGTCACGTGAGTTTATGAAGAAATACCACGTGACTTTATGAAGAAACATCAGGTGACTTCATGAAGAAACATCACGTGACTTTATGAAGAAACATCACGTGACATTATGAAGAAACATCACATGACGTTACGAAGAAACATCACGTGACTTTATGAAGAAACATCACGTGACTGTATTTAGAAACATCACCTGACTTTAAGAAACATCACCTGACTTTATTAAGAAACATCACCTGACATTAAGAAACATCACCTGACTATGAAGAAACATCACGTGACTTTACGAAGAAACTTCAGGTGACTTTATGAAGAAATATCAC